>NW_027308561.1:0-94000 GCF_047496885.1 Scyliorhinus torazame | reverse complement strand
CGATCTCTTTCACCCTCCTTCGTCTAGTTTCGCTCTCTTTCACCCTCCTTCTTCTCGTTTCGCTCTCTTTCACCCTCCTTCGTCTCATTTCGCTCTCTTTCACCCTCCTTCGTCTCATTTCGGTCTCTTTCACCCTCATTTGTCTCGTTCCACTCTCTTTCACCCTCCTTCGACTCCTTTCGCTCTCTTTCACCCTCGTTCGTCTCGTTTCGCTCTCTTTGACCCTCCTTCATCTCGGTTCGCTCTCTTTCACCCTCATTTGTCTCGTTCCACTCTCTTTCACCCTCCTTCGACTCCTTTCGCTCTCTTTCACCCTCGTTCGTCTCGTTTCGCTCTCTTTGACCCTCCTTCATCTCGGTTCGCTCTCTTTCACCCTCGTTCGTCTCGTTTCGCTCTCCTTGACCCTCCTTCATCTCGTTTCGCTCTCTTTCACCCTCCTTCGTATCGTTTCGCTCTCTTTCACCCTTCTTCTTCTCGTTTCACTCCCTTTCACCCTCCTTCGTCTCATTTCGCTCTCTTTCACCCTCCTTCATCTCGTTTCGCTCTCTTTTACCCTCCTTCATCTCGTTTCGCTCCCTTTCACCCTCCTTTGTCTCGTTTCGCTCTCTTTCACCCTCCTTCGTCTCGTTTCGCTGTCTTCCAACCTCCTTCATCTCGTTTCGCTCTCTTTCACCCTCCTTCGTCTCTTTTCGCTCTCTTTCACCCTTCTTCCTCTCGTTTCGCTCTCTTTCACCCTCCATCGTCTCGTTTCGTTCTCTTTCATTCTCCTTAGTCTCGTTTCGCTCTCTTTCACCCTCCACCATCTCGTTTCGCTCTCTTTTACCCTCCTTCGTCTCGTTTCGCTCTCTTTGACCCTCCTTCATCTTGTTTCGCTCTCTTTCACCCTCCTTCGTCTCGTTTCGCTCTCTTTCACCCTCCTTCATCTCGTTTCGCTCTCTTTCACCCTCCTGCGTCTCGTTTCGCTCTCTTTCACCCTCCTTCATCTCGTTTGGCTCTCTTTCACCCTCCTTCGTCTCGTTCCACTCTCTTTCACCCTCCTTCGACACCTTTCGCTCTCTTCCACCCTCCTTCATCTACTTTCGCTCTCTTTCACCCTCCTTCGTCTCGTTTCGCTCTCTTTCCCCTTTCTTCGTCTCATTTCGCTGTCTTTTACCCTCCTTCATCTCGTTTTGCTCTCTTTCACCCTTCTTTCGTCTTGTTTCGCTCTGTTCCACCCGCCTTCGTCTCGTTTCGCCCTCTTTCACCCTCCTTCGTCTCGTTTCGCACTCTTTCACCCTCCTTCCTCTCGTTTCGCTCTCTTTCACCCTCCTTCGTCTCGTTTCGCTCTCTTACACCCTCCTTCATCTCCTTTCGCTCTCTTCCACCCTCCTTCATCTCGTTTCGCTCTCTTTCACCCTACTTCTTCTCGTTTCGCCCTCTTTCACCCCCCTTCCTCTCGTTTCGCTCTCTTTCACACTCCATCATCTCGTTTCGCTCTCTTTCACCCTCCTTCGTCTCGTTTCGCTCTCTTTCAGCCTCCACCGTCTTGTTTCGCTCTCTTTGACCCTCCTTCGTCTGGTTTAGATCTCTTGCACCCTCCTTCGTCTCATTTCGCTCTGTTTTACACTCCTTCGTCTCGTTTCGCTCTCTTTCACCCTCCTTCGTCTCGTTTCGCCCTCTTTCACCCTCCTTCGTCTCGTTCCGCTCTCTTTCACCCTCCTTCGACTCCTTTCGCTCTCTTTCACCCTCCTTCGTCTCGTTTCGCTCTCTTACACCCTCCTTCATCTCCTTTCGCTCTCTTTCACCCTCCTTCATCTCGTTTCGCTCTCTTTCACCCTCCTTCCTCTCGTTTCGCTCTCTTTCGCCCTCCTTCGTCTTGTTTCGCTCTCTTTCACCCTCCTTCGTATCGTTTCGCTCTTTTTCACCCTCCACCGTCTCGTTTAGCTCTCTTTAACCCTCCTTCTTCTCGTTTCGCTCTCTTTCACCCTCCTTCGTCTCGTTTCGCTCTCTTTCACCCTCCTTCGTCTCGTTCCGCTCTCTTTCACCCTCCTTCGACTCCGTTCGCTCTCTTTCAGCCTCCTTCGTCTCGTTCCGCTCTCTTTCACCCTCCTTCATCTCGTTTCGCTCTCTTTCACCCTCCTTCATCTCGTTTTGCTCTCTTTCACCCTCCTTCCTCTAGTTTCGCTCTCTTTCGCCCTCCTTCATCTTGTTTCGCTCTCTTTCACCCTCCTTCGTCTCGTTTCGCTCTGTTTCACCCTCCACCGTCTCGTTTAGCTCTCTTTCGCCCTCCTTCGTCTTGTTTCGCTCTCTTTCACCCTCCTTCGTCTCGTTTCGCTCTCTTTCACCCTCCACCGTCTCGTTTCGCTCTCTTTTACCCTCTTCCGTCTCGTTTCGCTCTCTGTGACCCTCCTTCGTCTCGTTTAGCTCTCTTTCACCCTCCTTCATCTCGTTTCGCTCTCTTTCACCCTCCTTCGTCTCGTTTCGCTCTCTTTGACCCTCCTTCATCTCGTTTCGCTCTCTTTCACCCTCCTTCGTCTCGTTTCGCTCTCTTTCACCCTCCTTCTTCTCGTTTCGCTCTCTTTCACCCTCCTTCGTCTCGTTTCGCTCTCTTTGACCCTCCTTCATCTCGTTTCGCTCTCTTTCACCCTCGTTCGTCTCGTTTCGCGCTCCTTGACCCTCCTTCATCTCGTTTCGCTCTCTTTCACCCTCCTTCGTCTCGTTTCGCTCTCTTTCACCCTCCTTCTTCTCGTTTCACTCTCTTTCACCCTCCTTCGTCTTATTTCATTCTCTTTCACCCTCCTTCATCTCGTTTCGCTCTCTATCACCCTCCTTCATCTCGTTTCGCTCACTTTCACCCTCCTTTGTCTCGTTTCGCTCTCTTTCGCCTTCCTTCGTCTCGTTTCGCTCTCTTTCACCTTCCTTCGTCTCGGTTCTCTCTCTTTCACCCTCCTTCGTCTCGTTTCGCTCTCTTCCACCCTCCTTCATCTCGTTTCGCTCTCTTTCACCCTCCTTCGTCTCGTTTCGCTCTCTTTCACCCTTCATCCTCTCGTTTCGCTCTCTTTCAACCTCCAGCGTCTCGTTTCGCTCTCTTTCATTCTCCTTCGTCTCGTTTCGCTCTCTTTCATGCTCCACCGTCTTGTTTCGCTCTCTTTGACCCTCCTTCGTCTCGTTTAGCTCTCTTGCACCCTCCTTCGTCTCGTTTCGCTCTGTTTTACACTCCTTCGTCTCGTTTTGCTCTCTTTCACCCTCCTTCGTCTCGTTTCGCTCTCTTTCACACTCCTTCATCTTGTTTCGCTCTGTTCCATCCGCCTTCGTCTCGTTTCGCTCTCTTTCACCCTTCTTCGTCTCGTTTCACTCTCTTTCACCCTCCTTCATCTCGTTTCGCTCTCTTTCACCCTCCTTCCTCTCGTTTCGCTCTCTTTCGCCCTCCTTCGTCTTGTTTCGCTCTCTTTCACCCTGCTTCGTCTCGTTTCGCTCTCTTTCACCCTCCACCGTCTCGTTTCGCTCCCTTTTACCCTCTTTCATCTCGTTTCGCTCTCTGTGACCCTCCTTCGTCTCGTTTAGCTCTCTTTCACCCTCCTTCATCTCGTTTCGCTCTCTTTGAACCTCCTTCGTCTCGTTTCGCTCTCTTTGACCCTCCTTCATCTCGTTTAGCTCTCTTTCACCCTCCTTCGTCTCGTTTCGCTCTCTTTCACCCTCCTTCTCGTTTCGCTCTCTTTCACCCTCCTTCATCTCGTTTCGCTCTCTTTCACCCTCCTTCGTCTTGTTTTGGTCTCCTTCACCCTCCGTCGTCTCGTTCCACTCTCTTTCACCCTCCTTCGCCACCTTTCGCTCTCTTTCACCCTCCTTCATCTCCTTTCGCTCTCTTTCACCCTCCTTCGTCTCCTTTCGCTCTCTTTCACCTTTCTTCGTCTCGTTTCGCAGTCTTTCACCCTCCTTCGTCTCGTTTTGCTCTCTTTCACCCTCCTTCATCTCGTTTCGCTCTCTTTCACCCTCCTTCCTCTCGTTTCGCTTTCTTTCGCCTCCTTCATCTTGTTTTGCTCTCTTTCACCCTCCTTCTTCACCATTCTCTCTCTTTCACCCTCCTTCGACTCCTTTCGCTCTCTTTCACCCTCCTTCGTCTCGTTTCGCTCTCTTACACCCTCCTTCATCTCCTTTCGCTCTCTTTCACCCTCCTTCGTCTCGTTTCGCTCTCTTTCACCCTCCTTCGTCTTGTTTCACTCTCTTTCACCCTCCTTCGTCTCGTTTCTCTCTCTTTCACCCTCGTTCGTCTCGTTTCGCTCTCTTCCACCCTCCTTCATCTCGTTTCGCTCTCTTTCACCCTCCTTCATCTCGTTTCGCTCTCTTTCACCCTCCTTCCTCTCGTTTCGCTCTCTTTCACACTCCATCGTCTCGTTTCGCTCTCTTTCACCCACCTTTGTCTCGTTTCGCTCTCTTTCACCCTCCACCGTCTTGTTTCGCTCTCTTTGACCCTCCTTCGTCTTGTTTAGCTCTCTTGCACCCTCCTTCGTCTCGTTTCGCTCTGTTTTACACTCCTTCGTCTCGTTTTGCTCTCTTTCACCCTCCTTTGTCTCGTTTCGCTCTCTTTCATCCTCCTTCATCTTGTTTCGCTCTGTTCCACCCGGCTTCGTCTCGTTTCGCCCTCTTTCAGCCTCCTTCGTCTCGTTTCACTCTCTTTCACCCTCCTTCGTCTCGTTTCGTTCTCTTTCACCCTCCTTCGTCTCGTTCCGCTCTCTTTCAACCTCCTTCGACTCCTTTCGCTCTCTTTCACCCTCCTTCGTCACGTTTCGCTCTCTTTCACCCTCCTTCATCTCGTTTCGCTCTCTTTCACGCTCCTTCATCTCGTTTCGCTCTCTTTCACCCTCCTTCCTCTCGTTTCGCTCTCTTTCGCTCTCCTTCGTCTTGTTTCGCTCTCTTTCACCCTCCTTCGTCTCATTTCGCTCTCTTTCACCCTCCACCGTCTCGTTTCGCTCTCTTTCACCCTCCTTCATCTCGTTTCGCTCTCTTTCACCATCCTTCGTCTCGTTTCACTCTCTTTGACCCTCTTTTATCTCGTTTCGCTCTCTTTCACCCTCCTTCGTCTCGTTTCGCTCTCTTTCACCCTCCTTCGTCTCGTTTCACTCTCTTTCACCCTCCTTCATCTCGTTTCGCTCTCTTTCACCCTCCTTCCTCTCGTTTCGCTCTCTTTCGCCCTCCTTCGTCTTGTTTCGCTCTCTTTCACCCTCCTTCGTCTCGTTTCGCTCTCTTTCACCCTCCACCGTCTCGTTTCGCTCTCTTTTACCCTCTTTCATCTCGTTTCGCTCTCTGTGACCCTCCTTCGTCTCGTTTAGCTCTCTTTCACCCTCCTTCATCTCGTTTCGCTCTCTTTGAACCTCCTTCGTCTCGTTTCGCTCTCTTTGACCCTCCTTCATCTCGTTTAGCTCTCTTTCACTATCATTCGTCTCGTTTCGCTCTCTTTCACCCTCCTTCTTCTCGTTTCGCTCTCTTTCACCCTCCTTCATCTCGTTTCGCTCTCTTTCACCCTCCTTCGTCTTGTTTTGGTCTCCTTCACCCTCCGTCGTCTTGTTCTACTCTCTTTCACCCTCCTTCGCCACCTTTCGCTCTCTTTCACCCTCCTTCATGTCCTTTCGCTCTCTTTCACCCTCCTTCGTCTCCTTTCGCTCTCTTTCACCTTTCTTCGTCTCGTTTCGCAGTCTTTCACCCTCCTTCGTCTCGTTTTGCTCTCTTTCACCCTCCTTCATCTCGTTTCGCTCTCTTTCACCCTCCTTCCTCTCGTTTCGCTCTCTTTCGCCGTCCTTCATCTTGTTTCGCTCTCTTTCACCCTCCTTCTTCTCGTTTCGCTCTCTTTCACCCTCCTTCGACTCCTTTCGCTCTCTTTCACCCTCCTTCGTCTCGTTTCGCTCTCTTACACCCTCCTTCATCTCCTTTCGCTCTCTTTCACCCTCCTTCGTCTCGTTTCGCTCTCTTTCACCCTCCTTCCACTCGTTTCACTCTCTTTCACCCTCCTTCGTCTCGTTTCTCTCTCTTTCACCCTCCTTCGTCTCGTTTCGCTCTCTTCCACCCTCCTTCATCTCGTTTCGCTCTCTTTCACCCTCCTTCATCTCGTTTCGCTCTCTTTCACCCTCCTTCCTCTCGTTTCGCTCTCTTTCACACTCCATCGTCTCGTTTCGCTCTCTTTCACCCACCTTTGTCTCCTTTTGCTCTCTTTCACCCTCCACCGTCTTGTTTCGCTCTCTTTGACCCTCCTTCGTCTTGTTTAGCTCTCTTGCACCCTCCTTCGTCTCGTTTCGCTCTGTTTTACACTCCTTCGTCTCGTTTTGCTCTCTTTCACCCTCCTTCGTCTCGTTTCGCTCTCTTTCATCCTCCTTCATCTTGTTTCGCTCTGTTCCACCCGGCTTCGTCTCGTTTCGCCCTCTTTCAGCCTCCTTCGTCTCGTTTCGCTCTCTTTCACCCTCCTTCGTCTCGTTCCGCTCTCTTTCAACCTCCTTCGACTCCTTTCGCTCTCTTTCACCCTCCTTCGTCACGTTTCGCTCTCTTTCGCCCTCCTTCATCTCGTTTCGCTCTCTTTCACGCTCCTTCATCTCGTTTCGCTCTCTTTCACCCTCCTTCCTCTCGTTTCGCTCTCTTTCGCTCTCCTTCGTCTTGTTTCGCTCTCTTTCACCCTCCTTCGTCTCATTTCGCTCTCTTTCACCCTCCACCATCTCGTTTCGCTCTCTTTCACCCTCCTTCATCTCGTTTCGCTCTCTTTCACCCTCCTTCGTCTCGTTTCACTCTCTTTGACCCTCTTTTATCTCGTTTCGCTCTCTTTCACCCTCCTTCGTCTCGTTTCGCTCTCTTTCACCCTCCTTCTTCTCGTTTCGTGCTCTTTCACCCTCCTTCGTCTTGTTTCGCTCTCTTTCAACCTCCTTCATCTCGTTTCAGTCTCCTTCACCCTCCTTCGTCTCGTTCCACTCTCTTTCACCCTCCTGCAACTCCTTTCGCTCTCTTTCACCCTCCTTCATCTCCTTTCGCTCTCTTTCACCCTCCTTCGTCTCGTTTCGCTCTCTTTCACCTTTCTTCGTCTTGATTCGCTCTCTTTCACCCTCCTTCGTCTCGTTTCGCTCTCTTTCACCCTCCTTCGTCTCGTTTCGCTCTCTTTCACCCTCCTTTGTCTCGTTTCGCTCTCTTTCACCCTCCTTCCTCTCGTTTCGCTCTCTTTCACCCTCCATCGTCTTGTTTTACTCTCTTTCACCCTCCTTCGTCTGGTTTCGCTCTCTTTCACCCTCCACTGTCTCGTTTCGCTCTCTTTGACCCTCCTTCGTCTCGTTTCGCTCTCTTTCACCCTCCTTCTTCTCGTTTCGCTCTCTTTCACCCTCCTTCGTCTCGTTTCGCTCTCTTTCACGCTCCTTCGTCTCATTTCGGTCTCTTTCACCCTCCTTTGTCTCGTTCCACTCTCTTTCACCCTCCTTCGACTCCTTTCGCTCTCTTTCACCCTCGTTCGTCTCGTTTCGCTCTCTTTGACCCTCCTTCATCTCGGCTCGCTCTCTTTCACCCTCGTTCGTCTCGTTTCGCTCTCCTTGACACTCCTTCATCTCGTTTCGCTCTCTTTCACCCTACTTCGTCTCGTTTCGCTCTCTTTCACCCTTCTTCTTCTCGTTTCACTCCCTTTCACCCTCCTTCGTCTCATTTCGCTCTCTTTCACCCTCCTTCATCTCGTTTCGCTCTCTTTTACCCTCCTTCATCTCGTTTCGCTCCCTTTCACCCTCCTTCATCTCGTTTAGCTCTCTTTCACTATCATTCGTCTCGTTTCGCTCTCTTTCACCCTCCTTCTTCTCGTTTCGCTCTCTTTCACCCTCCTTCATCTCGTTTCGCTCTCTTTCACCCTCCTTCGTCTTGTTTTGGTCTCCTTCACCCTCCGTCGTCTTGTTCTACTCTCTTTCACCCTCCTTCGCCACCTTTCGCTCTCTTTCACCCTCCTTCATGTCCTTTCGCTCTCTTTCACCCTCCTTCGTCTCCTTTCGCTCTCTTTCACCTTTCTTCGTCTCGTTTCGCAGTCTTTCACCCTCCTTCGTCTCGTTTTGCTCTCTTTCACCCTCCTTCATCTCGTTTCGCTCTCTTTCACCCTCCTTCCTCTCGTTTCGCTCTCTTTCGCCGTCCTTCATCTTGTTTCGCTCTCTTTCACCCTCCTTCTTCTCGTTTCGCTCTCTTTCACCCTCCTTCCTCTCGTTTCGCTCTCTTTCACACTCCATCGTCTCGTTTCGCTCTCTTTCACCCACCTTTGTCTCCTTTTGCTCTCTTTCACCCTCCACCGTCTTGTTTCGCTCTCTTTGACCCTCCTTCGTCTTGTTTAGCTCTCTTGCACCCTCCTTCGTCTCGTTTCGCTCTGTTTTACACTCCTTCGTCTCGTTTTGCTCTCTTTCACCCTCCTTCGTCTCGTTTCGCTCTCTTTCATCCTCCTTCATCTTGTTTCGCTCTGTTCCACCCGGCTTCGTCTCGTTTCGCCCTCTTTCAGCCTCCTTCGTCTCGTTTCGTTCTCTTTCACCCTCCTTCGTCTCGTTCCGCTCTCTTTCAACCTCCTTCGACTCCTTTCGCTCTCTTTCACCCTCCTTCGTCACGTTTCGCTCTCTTTCGCCCTCCTTCATCTCGTTTCGCTCTCTTTCACGCTCCTTCATCTCGTTTCGCTCTCTTTCACCCTCCTTCCTCTCGTTTCGCTCTCTTTCGCTCTCCTTCGTCTTGTTTCGCTCTCTTTCACCCTCCTTCGTCTCATTTCGCTCTCTTTCACCCTCCACCATCTCGTTTCGCTCTCTTTCACCCTCCTTCATCTCGTTTCGCTCTCTTTCACCCTCCTTCGTCTCGTTTCACTCTCTTTGACCCTCTTTTATCTCGTTTCGCTCTGTTTCACCCTCCTTCGTCTCGTTTCGCTCTCTTTCACCCTCCTTCTTCTCGTTTCGTGCTCTTTCACCCTCCTTCGTCTTGTTTCGCTCTCTTTCAACCTCCTTCATCTCGTTTCAGTCTCCTTCACCCTCCTTCGTCTCGTTCCACTCTCTTTCACCCTCCTGCAACTCCTTTCGCTCTCTTTCACCCTCCTTCATCTCCTTTCGCTCTCTTTCACCCTCCTTCGTCTCGTTTCGCTCTCTTTCACCTTTCTTCGTCTTGATTCGCTCTCTTTCACCCTCCTTCGTCTCGTTTCGCTCTCTTTCACCCTCCTTCGTCTCGTTTCGCTCTCTTTCACCCTCCTTTGTCTCGTTTCGCTCTCTTTCACCCTCCTTCCTCTCGTTTCGCTCTCTTTCACCCTCCATCGTCTTGTTTTACTCTCTTTCACCCTCCTTCGTCTGGTTTCGCTCTCTTTCACCCTCCACTGTCTCGTTTCGCTCTCTTTGACCCTCCTTCGTCTCGTTTCGCTCTCTTTCACCCTCCTTCTTCTCGTTTCGCTCTCTTTCACCCTCCTTCGTCTCGTTTCGCTCTCTTTCACGCTCCTTCGTCTCATTTCGGTCTCTTTCACCCTCCTTTGTCTCGTTCCACTCTCTTTCACCCTCCTTCGACTCCTTTCGCTCTCTTTCACCCTCGTTCGTCTCGTTTCGCTCTCTTTGACCCTCCTTCATCTCGGCTCGCTCTCTTTCACCCTCGTTCGTCTCGTTTCGCTCTCCTTGACACTCCTTCATCTCGTTTCGCTCTCTTTCACCCTACTTCGTCTCGTTTCGCTCTCTTTCACCCTTCTTCTTCTCGTTTCACTCCCTTTCACCCTCCTTCGTCTCATTTCGCTCTCTTTCACCCTCCTTCATCTCGTTTCGCTCTCTTTTACCCTCCTTCATCTCGTTTCGCTCCCTTTCACCCTCCTTCATCTCGTTTAGCTCTCTTTCACTATCATTCGTCTCGTTTCGCTCTCTTTCACCCTCCTTCTTCTCGTTTCGCTCTCTTTCACCCTCCTTCATCTCGTTTCGCTCTCTTTCACCCTCCTTCGTCTTGTTTTGGTCTCCTTCACCCTCCGTCGTCTTGTTCTACTCTCTTTCACCCTCCTTCGCCACCTTTCGCTCTCTTTCACCCTCCTTCATGTCCTTTCGCTCTCTTTCACCCTCCTTCGTCTCCTTTCGCTCTCTTTCACCTTTCTTCGTCTCGTTTCGCAGTCTTTCACCCTCCTTCGTCTCGTTTTGCTCTCTTTCACCCTCCTTCATCTCGTTTCGCTCTCTTTCACCCTCCTTCCTCTCGTTTCGCTCTCTTTCGCCGTCCTTCATCTTGTTTCGCTCTCTTTCACCCTCCTTCTTCTCGTTTCGCTCTCTTTCACCCTCCTTCGACTCCTTTCGCTCTCTTTCACCCTCCTTCGTCTCGTTTCGCTCTCTTACACCCTCCTTCATCTCCTTTCGCTCTCTTTCACCCTCCTTCGTCTCGTTTCGCTCTCTTTCACCCTCCTTCCACTCGTTTCACTCTCTTTCACCCTCCTTCGTCTCGTTTCTCTCTCTTTCACCCTCCTTCGTCTCGTTTCGCTCTCTTCCACCCTCCTTCATCTCGTTTCGCTCTCTTTCACCCTCCTTCATCTCGTTTCGCTCTCTTTCACCCTCCTTCCTCTCGTTTCGCTCTCTTTCACACTCCATCGTCTCGTTTCGCTCTCTTTCACCCACCTTTGTCTCCTTTTGCTCTTTTTCACCCTCCACCGTCTTGTTTCGCTCTCTTTGACCCTCCTTCGTCTTGTTTAGCTCTCTTGCACCCTCCTTCGTCTCGTTTCGCTCTGTTTTACACTCCTTCGTCTCGTTTTGCTCTCTTTCACCCTCCTTCGTCTCGTTTCGCTCTCTTTCATCCTCCTTCATCTTGTTTCGCTCTGTTCCACCCGGCTTCGTCTCGTTTCGCCCTCTTTCAGCCTCCTTCGTCTCGTTTCGCTCTCTTTCACCCTCCTTCGTCTCGTTTCGTTCTCTTTCACCCTCCTTCGTCTCGTTCCGCTCTCTTTCAACCTCCTTCGACTCCTTTCGCTCTCTTTCACCCTCCTTCGTCACGTTTCGCTCTCTTTCGCCCTCCTTCATCTCGTTTCGCTCTCTTTCACGCTCCTTCATCTCGTTTCGCTCTCTTTCACCCTCCTTCCTCTCGTTTCGCTCTCTTTCGCTCTCCTTCGTCTTGTTTCGCTCTCTTTCACCCTCCTTCGTCTCATTTCGCTCTCTTTCACCCTCCACCATCTCGTTTCGCTCTCTTTCACCCTCCTTCATCTCGTTTCGCTCTCTTTCACCCTCCTTCGTCTCGTTTCACTCTCTTTGACCCTCTTTTATCTCGTTTCGCTCTCTTTCACCCTCCTTCGTCTCGTTTCGCTCTCTTTCACCCTCCTTCTTCTCGTTTCGTGCTCTTTCACCCTCCTTCGTCTTGTTTCGCTCTCTTTCAACCTCCTTCAGCTCGTTTCAGTCTCCTTCACCCTCCTTCGTCTCGTTCCACTCTCTTTCACCCTCCTGCAACTCCTTTCGCTCTCTTTCACCCTCCTTCATCTCCTTTCGCTCTCTTTCACCCTCCTTCGTCTCGTTTCGCTCTCTTTCACCTTTCTTCGTCTTGATTCGCTCTCTTTCACCCTCCTTCGTCTCGTTTCGCTCTCTTTCACCCTCCTTCGTCTCGTTTCGCTCTCTTTCACCCTCCTTTGTCTCGTTTCGCTCTCTTTCACCCTCCTTCCTCTCGTTTCGCTCTCTTTCACCCTCCATCGTCTTGTTTTACTCTCTTTCACCCTCCTTCGTCTGGTTTCGCTCTCTTTCACCCTCCACTGTCTCGTTTCGCTCTCTTTGACCCTCCTTCGTCTCGTTTCGCTCTCTTTCACCCTCCTTCTTCTCGTTTCGCTCTCTTTCACCCTCCTTCGTCTCGTTTCGCTCTCTTTCACGCTCCTTCGTCTCATTTCGGTCTCTTTCACCCTCCTTTGTCTCGTTCCACTCTCTTTCACCCTCCTTCGACTCCTTTCGCTCTCTTTCACCCTCGTTCGTCTCGTTTCGCTCTCTTTGACCCTCCTTCATCTCGGCTCGCTCTCTTTCACCCTCGTTCGTCTCGTTTCGCTCTCCTTGACACTCCTTCATCTCGTTTCGCTCTCTTTCACCCTACTTCGTCTCGTTTCGCTCTCTTTCACCCTTCTTCTTCTCGTTTCACTCCCTTTCACCCTCCTTCGTCTCATTTCGCTCTCTTTCACCCTCCTTCATCTCGTTTCGCTCTCTTTTACCCTCCTTCATCTCGTTTCGCTCCCTTTCACCCTCCTTCGTCTCGTTTCGCTCTCTTTCATCCTCCTTCATCTTGTTTCGCTCTGTTCCACCCGGCTTCGTCTCGTTTCGCCCTCTTTCAGCCTCCTTCGTCTCGTTTCGCTCTCTTTCACCCTCCTTCGTCTCGTTTCGTTCTCTTTCACCCTCCTTCGTCTCGTTCCGCTCTCTTTCAACCTCCTTCGACTCCTTTCGCTCTCTTTCACCCTCCTTCGTCACGTTTCGCTCTCTTTCGCCCTCCTTCATCTCGTTTCGCTCTCTTTCACGCTCCTTCATCTCGTTTCGCTCTCTTTCACCCTCCTTCCTCTCGTTTCGCTCTCTTTCGCTCTCCTTCGTCTTGTTTCGCTCTCTTTCACCCTCCTTCGTCTCATTTCGCTCTCTTTCACCCTCCACCGTCTCGTTTCGCTCTCTTTCACCCTCCTTCATCTCGTTTCGCTCTCTTTCACCCTCCTTCGTCTCGTTTCACTCTCTTTGACCCTCTTTTATCTCGTTTCACTCTCTTTCACCCTCCTTCGTCTCGTTTCGCTCTCTTTCACCCTCCTTCTTCTCGTTTCGTGCTCTTTCACCCTTCTTCGTCTTGTTTCGCTCTCTTTCAACCTCCTTCATCTCGTTTCAGTCTCCTTCACCCTCCTTCGTCTCGTTCCACTCTCTTTCACCCTCCTGCAACTCCTTTCGCTCTCTTTCACCCTCCTTCATCTCCTTTCACTCTCTTTCACCCTCCTTCGTCTCGTTTCGCTCTCTTTCACCTTTCTTCGTCTTGATTCGCTCTCTTTCACCCTCCTTCGTCTCGTTTCGCTCTCTTTCACCCTCCTTCGTCTCGTTTCGCTCTCTTTCACCCTCCTTTGTCTCGTTTCGCTCTCTTTCACCCTCCTTCCTCTCGTTTCGCTCTCTTTCACCCTCCATCGTCTTGTTTTACTCTCTTTCACCCTCCTTCGTCTGGTTTCGCTCTCTTTCACCCTCCACTGTCTCGTTTCGCTCTCTTTGACCCTCCTTCGTCTCGTTTCGCTCTCTTTCACCCTCCTTCTTCTCGTTTCGCTCTCTTTCACCCTCCTTCGTCTCGTTTCGCTCTCTTTCACGCTCCTTCGTCTCATTTCGGTCTCTTTCACCCTCCTTTGTCTCGTTCCACTCTCTTTCACCCTCCTTCGACTCCTTTCGCTCTCTTTCACCCTCGTTCGTCTCGTTTCGCTCTCTTTGACCCTCCTTCATCTCGGCTCGCTCTCTTTCACCCTCGTTCGTCTCGTTTCGCTCTCCTTGACACTCCTTCATCTCGTTTCGCTCTCTTTCACCCTACTTCGTCTCGTTTCGCTCTCTTTCACCCTTCTTCTTCTCGTTTCACTCCCTTTCACCCTCCTTCGTCTCATTTCGCTCTCTTTCACCCTCCTTCATCTCGTTTCGCTCTCTTTTACCCTCCTTCATCTCGTTTCGCTCCCTTTCACACTCCTTTGTCTCGTTTCGCTCTCTTTCGCCTTCCTTCGTCTCATTTCGCACTCTTTCACCTTCCTTCGTCTCGTTTCTCTCTCTTTCACCCTCCTTCGTCTCGTTCCGCTCTCTTCCAACCTCCTTCATCTAGTTTCGCTCTCTTTCACCCTCCTTCGTCTCTTTTCGATCTCTTTCACCCTTCTTCCTCTCGTTTCGCTCTCTTTCACCCTCCATCGTCTCGTTTCGCTCTCTTTCATTCTCCTTCGTCTCGTTTCGCTCTCATTCACCCTCCACCGTCTCGTTTCGCTCTCTTTTACCCTCCTTCGTCTTGTTTCGCTCTCTTTGACCCTCCTTCATCTCGTTTCGCTCTCTTTCACCCTCCTTCGTCTCGTTTCGCTCTCTTTCACCCTCCTTCATCTCGTTTCGCTCTCTTTCACCCTCCTTCGTCTCGTTACGCTCTCTTTCACCCTCCTTCATCTCGTTTCGCTCTCTTTCACCCTCCTTCGTCTCGTTTCGGTCTCCTTCACCCTCCTTCGTCTCGTTCCTCTCTCTTTCACCCTCCTTCGACACCTTTCGCTCTCTTTCACCCTCCTTCATCTACTTTCGCTCTCTTTCACCCTCCTTCGTCTCGTTTCGCTCTCTTTCACCTTTCTTCGTCACGTTTCGCTCTCTTTCACCCTCCTTCATCTCGTTTCGCTCTCTTTCACGCTCCTTCATCTCGTTTCGCTTTCTTTCACCCTCCTTCCTCTCGTTTCGCTCTCTTTCGCTCTCCTTCGTCTTGTTTCGCTCTCTTTCACCCTCCTTCGTCTCATTTCGCTCTCTTTCACCCTCCACCGTCTCGTTTCGCTCTCTTTCACCCTCCTTCATCTCGTTTCGCTCTCTTTCACCATCCTTCGTCTCGTTTCACTCTCTTTGACCCTCTTTTATCTCGTTTCGCTCTCTTTCACCCTCCTTCGTCTCGTTTCGCTCTCTTTCACCCTCCTTCGTCTCGTTTCACTCTCTTTCACCCTCCTTCATCTCGTTTCGCTCTCTTTCACCCTCCTTCCTCTCGTTTCGCTCTCTTTCGCCCTCCTTCGTCTTGTTTCGCTCTCTTTCACCCTCCTTCGTCTCGTTTCGCTCTCTTTCACCCTCCACCGTCTCGTTTCGCTCTCTTTTACCCTCTTTCATCTCGTTTCGCTCTCTGTGACCCTCCTTCGTCTCGTTTAGCTCTCTTTCACCCTCCTTCATCTCGTTTCGCTCTCTTTGAACCTCCTTCGTCTCGTTTCGCTCTCTTTGACCCTCCTTCATCTCGTTTAGCTCTCTTTCACTATCATTCGTCTCGTTTCGCTCTCTTTCACCCTCCTTCTTCTCGTTTCGCTCTCTTTCACCCTCCTTCATCTCGTTTCGCTCTCTTTCACCCTCCTTCGTCTTGTTTTGGTCTCCTTCACCCTCCGTCGTCTTGTTCTACTCTCTTTCACCCTCCTTCGCCACCTTTCGCTCTCTTTCACCCTCCTTCATGTCCTTTCGCTCTCTTTCACCCTCCTTCGTCTCCTTTCGCTCTCTTTCACCTTTCTTCGTCTCGTTACGCAGTCTTTCACCCTCCTTCGTCTCGTTTTGCTCTCTTTCACCCTCCTTCATCTCGTTTCGCTCTCTTTCACCCTCCTTCCTCTCGTTTCGCTCTCTTTCGCCGTCCTTCATCTTGTTTCGCTCTCTTTCACCCTCCTTCTTCTCGTTTCGCTCTCTTTCACCCTCCTTCGACTCCTTTCGCTCTCTTTCACCCTCCTTCGTCTCGTTTCGCTCTCTTACACCCTCCTTCATCTCCTTTCGCTCTCTTTCACCCTCCTTCGTCTCGTTTCGCTCTCTTTCACCCTCCTTCCACTCGTTTCACTCTCTTTCACCCTCCTTCGTCTCGTTTCTCTCTCTTTCACCCTCCTTCGTCTCGTTTCGCTCTCTTCCACCCTCCTTCATCTCGTTTCGCTCTCTTTCACCCTCCTTCATCTCGTTTCGCTCTCTTTCACCCTCCTTCCTCTCGTTTCGCTCTCTTTCACACTCCATCGTCTCGTTTCGCTCTCTTTCACCCACCTTTGTCTCCTTTTGCTCTCTTTCACCCTCCACCGTCTTGTTTCGCTCTCTTTGACCCTCCTTCGTCTTGTTTAGCTCTCTTGCACCCTCCTTCGTCTCGTTTCGCTCTGTTTTACACTCCTTCGTCTCGTTTTGCTCTCTTTCACCCTCCTTCGTCTCGTTTCGCTCTCTTTCATCCTCCTTCATCTTGTTTCGCTCTGTTCCACCCGGCTTCGTCTCGTTTCGCCCTCTTTCAGCCTCCTTCGTCTCGTTTCGCTCTCTTTCACCCTCCTTCGTCTCGTTTCGTTCTCTTTCACCCTCCTTCGTCTCGTTCCGCTCTCTTTCAACCTCCTTCGACTCCTTTCGCTCTCTTTCACCCTCCTTCGTCACGTTTCGCTCTCTTTCGCCCTCCTTCATCTCGTTTCGCTCTCTTTCACGCTCCTTCATCTCGTTTCGCTCTCTTTCACCCTCCTTCCTCTCGTTTCGCTCTCTTTCGCTCTCCTTCGTCTTGTTTCGCTCTCTTTCACCCTCCTTCGTCTCATTTCGCTCTCTTTCACCCTCCACCGTCTCGTTTCGCTCTCTTTCACCCTCCTTCATCTCGTTTCGCTCTCTTTCACCCTCCTTCGTCTCGTTTCACTCTCTTTGACCCTCTTTTATCTCGTTTCGCTCTCTTTCACCCTCCTTCGTCTCGTTTCGCTCTCTTTCACCCTCCTTCTTCTCGTTTCGTGCTCTTTCACCCTCCTTCGTCTTGTTTCGCTCTCTTTCAACCTCCTTCATCTCGTTTCAGTCTCCTTCACCCTCCTTCGTCTCGTTCCACTCTCTTTCACCCTCCTGCAACTCCTTTCGCTCTCTTTCACCCTCCTTCATCTCCTTTCGCTCTCTTTCACCCTCCTTCGTCTCGTTTCGCTCTCTTTCACCTTTCTTCGTCTTGATTCGCTCTCTTTCACCCTCCTTCGTCTCGTTTCGCTCTCTTTCACCCTCCTTCGTCTCGTTTCGCTCTCTTTCACCCTCCTTTGTCTCGTTTCGCTCTCTTTCACCCTCCTTCCTCTCGTTTCGCTCTCTTTCACCCTCCATCGTCTTGTTTTACTCTCTTTCACCCTCCTTCGTCTGGTTTCGCTCTCTTTCACCCTCCACTGTCTCGTTTCGCTCTCTTTGACCCTCCTTCGTCTCGTTTCGCTCTCTTTCACCCTCCTTCTTCTCGTTTCGCTCTCTTTCACCCTCCTTCGTCTCGTTTCGCTCTCTGTCACGCTCCTTCGTCTCATTTCGGTCTCTTTCACCCTCCTTTGTCTCATTCCACTCTCTTTCACCCTCCTTCGACTCCTTTCGCTCTCTTTCACCCTCGTTCGTCTCGTTTCGCTCTCTTTGACCCTCCTTCATCTCGGCTCGCTCTCTTTCACCCTCGTTCGTCTCGTTTCGCTCTCCTTGACACTCCTTCATCTCGTTTCGCTCTCTTTCACCCTACTTCGTCTCGTTTCGCTCTCTTTCACCCTTCTTCTTCTCGTTTCACTCCCTTTCACCCTCCTTCGTCTCATTTCGCTCTCTTTCACCCTCCTTCATCTCGTTTCGCTCTCTTTTACCCTCCTTCATCTCGTTTCGCTCCCTTTCACCCTCCTTTGTCTCGTTTCGCTCTCTTTCGCCTTCCTTCGTCTCATTTCGCACTCTTTCACCTTCCTTCGTCTCGTTTCTCTCTCTTTCACCCTCCTTCGTCTCGTTCCGCTCTCTTCCAACCTCCTTCATCTAGTTTCGCTCTCTTTCACCCTCCTTCGTCTCTTTTCGATCTCTTTCACCCTTCTTCCTCTCGTTTCGCTCTCTTTCACCCTCCATCGTCTCGTTTCGCTCTCTTTCATTCTCCTTCGTCTCGTTTCGCTCTCATTCACCCTCCACCGTCTCGTTTCGCTCTCTTTTACCCTCCTTCGTCTCGTTTCGCTCTCTTTGACCCTCCTTCATCTCGTTTCGCTCTCTTTCACCCTCCTTCTTCTCGTTTCGCTCTCTTTCACCCTCCTTCATCTCGTTTCGCTCTCTTTCACCCTCCTTCGTCTCGTTACGCTCTCTTTCACCCTCCTTCATCTCGTTTCGCTCTCTTTCACCCTCCTTCGTCTCGTTTCGGTCTCCTTCACCCTCCTTCGTCTCGTTCCTCTCTCTTTCACCCTCCTTCGACACCTTTCGCTCTCTTTCACCCTCCTTCATCTACTTTCGCTCTCTTTCACCCTCCTTCGTCTCGTTTCGCTCTCTTTCACCTTTCTTCGTCTCATTTCGCTGTCTTTCACCCTCCTTCATCTCGTTTTGCTCTCTTTCAACCTTCTTTCGTCTTGTTTCGCTCTGTTCCACCCGCCTTCGTCTCGTTTCGCCCTCTTTCACCCTCCTTCGTCTCGTTTCGCACTCTTTCACCCTCCTTCCTCTCGTTTCGCTCTCTTTCAACCTCCTTCGTCTTGTTTCGCTCTCTTACACCCTCCTTCATCTCCTTTCGCTCCCTTTGACCCTCCTTCGTCTCGTTTCTCTCTCTTTCACCCTCCTTCATCTCGTTTCACTCTCTTCCACCCTCCTTCATCTCGTTTCGCTCTCTTTCACCCTACTTCTTCTCTTTTCGCCCTCTTTCACCCTCCTTCCTCTCGTTTCGCTCTCTTTCACACTCCATCATCTTGTTTCGCTCTCTTTCACCCTCCTTCGTCTCGTTTCGCTCTCTTTCAGCCTCCACCGTCTTGTTTCGCTCTCTTTGACCCTCCTTCGTCTGGTTTAGTTCTCTTGCACCCTCCTTCGTCTCATTTCGCTCTGTTTTACACTCCTTCGTCTCGTTTTGCTCACTTTCACCCTCCTTCGTCTCGTTTCGCTCTCTTTCACCCACCTTCGTCTCGTTTCGCCCTCTTTCACCCTCCTTCGTCTCGTTTCACTCTCTTTCACCCTCCTTCGTCTCGTTTCGTTCTTTTTCACCCTCCTTCGTCTCGTTCCGCTCTCTTTCACCCTCATCGACTCCTTTCGCTCTCTTTCAGCCTCCTTCGTCTCGTTTCGCTCTCTTACACCCTCCTTCATCTCCTTTCGCTCTCTTTCACCCTCCTTCATCTCGTTTCGCTCTCTTTCACCCTCCTTCCTCTCGTTTCGCTCTCTTTCGCCCTCCTTCGTCTTGTTTCGCTCTCTTTCACCCTCCTTCGTCTCGTTTCGCTCTTTTTCACCCTCCACCGTCTCGTTTAGCTCTCTTTCACCCTCCTTCTTCTCGTTTCGCTCTCTTTCACCCTCCTTTGTCTCGTTTTGCTCTCTTTCACCCTCCTTCGTCTCGTTCCGCTCTCTTTCACCCTCCTTCGACTCCGTTCGCTCTCTTTCAGCCTCCTTCGTCTCGTTTCGCTCTCTTTCACCCTCCTTCATCTCGTTTCGCTCTCTTTCACCCTCCTTCATCTCGTTTTGCTCTCTTTCACCCTCCTTCCTCTCGTTTCGCTCTCTTTCGCCCTCCTTCATCTTGTTTCGCTCTCTTTCACCCTCCTTCGTCTCGTTTCGCTCTCTTTCACCCTCCACCGTCTCGTTTAGCTCTCTTTCACCCTCCTTCATCTTGTTTCGCTCTCTTTCACCCTCCTTCGTCTCGTTTCGCTCTCTTTCACCCACCTTCGTCTCGTTTCGCTCTCTTTCACCCTCCTTCGTCTCGTTTCGGTCTCCTTCACCCTCCTTCATCTCGTTCCACTCTCTTTCACCCTCCTTCGACTCCTTTCGCTCTCTTTCACCCTCCTTCATCTCATTTCGCTCTCTTTCACCCTCCTTCGTCTCGTTTCGCTCTCTTTCACCTTTCTTCGTCTCGTTTCGCTCTCTTTCACCCTCCCTCGTCTCGTTTCGCTCTCTTTTACCCTCCTTCGTCTCGTTTCGCTCTCTTTCACTCTCCTTTGTCTCGTTTCGTGCTCTTTCACCCTCCTTCCTCTCGTTTCGCTCTCTTTCACCCACCATCGTCTTGTTTCACTCTCTTTCACCCTCCTTCGTCTCGTTTCGCTCTCTTTCACCCTCCACCGTTTTGTTTCGCTCTCTTTCACCCTCCACCGTCTCGTTTCTCTCTCTTTGACCCTCCTTCATCTCGTTTCGCTCTCTTTCACCCTCCTTCGTCTCGTTTCGCTCTCTTTCACCCTCCTTCTTCTCGTTTCGCTCTCTTTCACCCTCCTTCATCTCGTTTCGCTCTCTTTCACACTCCTTCGTCTCGTTTCGGTCTCTTTCACCCTCCTTCGTCTCGTTCCACGCTCTTTCACCCTCCTTCAACTCCTTTCGCTCTCTTTCACCCTCCTTCGTCTCGTTTAGCTCTCTTTCACCCTCCTTCATCTCGTATCGCTCTCTTTCACCCTCCTTCGTCTCGATTCGCTCTCTTTGACCCTCCTTCATCTCGTTTCGCTCTCTTTCACCCTCCTTCATCTCGTATCGCTCTCTTTCACCCTCCTTCTTCTCGTTTCACTCTCTTTCACCCTCCTTCGTCTCGTTTCGCTCTCTTTCACCCTCCTTCGTCTCGTTTCGGTCTCTTTCACCCTCCTTCGTCTCTTTTCGATCTCTTTCACCCTTCTTCCTCTCGTTTCGCTCTCTTTCACCCTCCATCGTCTCGTTTCGCTCTCTTTCATTCTCCTTCGTCTCGTTTCGCTCTCATTCACCCTCCACCGCCTCGTTTCGCTCTCTTTTACCCTCCTTCGTCTCGTTTCGCTCTCTTTGACCCTCCTTCATCTCGTTTCGCTCTCTTTCACCCTCCTTCGTCTCGTTTCGCTCTCTTTCACCCTCCTTCATCTCGTTTCGCTCTCTTTCACCCTCCTTCGTCTCGTTACGCTCTCTTTCACCCTCCTTCATCTCGTTTCGCTCTCTTTCACCCTCCTTCGTCTCGTTTCGGTCTCCTTCACCCTCCTTCGTCTCGTTCCTCTCTCTTTCACCCTCCTTCGACACCTTTCGCTCTCTTTCACCCTCCTTCATCTACTTTCGCTCTCTTTCACCCTCCTTCGTCTCGTTTCGCTCTCTTTCACCTTTCTTCGTCTCATTTCGCTGTCTTTCACCCTCCTTCATCTCGTTTTGCTCTCTTTCAACCTTCTTTCGTCTTGTTTCGCTCTGTTCCACCCGCCTTCGTCTCGTTTCGCCCTCTTTCACCCTCCTTCGTCTCGTTTCGCACTCTTTCACCCTCCTTCCTCTCGTTTCGCTCTCTTTCAACCTCCTTCGTCTCGTTTCGCTCTCTTACACCCTCCTTCATCTCCTTTCGCTCCCTTTGACCCTCCTTCGTCTCGTTTCTCTCTCTTTCACCCTCCTTCATCTCGTTTCACTCTCTTCCACCCTCCTTCATCTCGTTTCGCTCTCTTTCACCCTACTTCTTCTCTTTTCGCCCTCTTTCACCCTCCTTCCTCTCGTTTCGCTCTCTTTCACACTCCATCACCTTGTTTCGCTCTCTTTCACCCTCCTTCGTCTCGTTTCGCTCTCTTTCAGCCTCCACCGTCTTGTTTCGCTCTCTTTGACCCTCCTTCGTCTGGTTTAGTTCTCTTGCACCCTCCTTCGTCTCATTTCGCTCTGTTTTACACTCCTTCGTCTCGTTTTGCTCACTTTCACCCTCCTTCGTCTCGTTTCGCTCTCTTTCACCCACCTTCGTCTCGTTTCGCCCTCTTTCACCCTCCTTCGTCTCGTTTCACTCTCTTTCACCCTCCTTCGTCTCGTTTCGTTCTCTTTCACCCTCCTTCGTCTCGTTCCGCTCTCTTTCACCCTCATCGACTCCTTTCGCTCTCTTTCACCCTCCTTCGTCTCGTTTCGCTCTCTTACACCCTCCTTCATCTCCTTTCGCTCTCTTTCACCCTCCTTCATCTCGTTTCGCTCTCTTTCACCCTCCTTCCTCTCGTTTCGCTCTCTTTCGCCCTCCTTCGTCTTGTTTCGCTCTCTTTCACCCTCCTTCGTCTCGTTTCGCTCTTTTTCACCCTCCACCGTCTCGTTTAGCTCTCTTTCACCCTCCTTCTTCTCGTTTCGCTCTCTTTCACCCTCCTTTGTCTCGTTTTGCTCTCTTTCACCCTCCTTCGTCTCGTTCCGCTCTCTTTCACCCTCCTTCGACTCCGTTCGCACTCTTTCAGCCTCCTTCGTCTCGTTTCGCTCTCTTTCACCCTCCTTCATCTCGTTTCGCTCTCTTTCACCCTCCTTCATCTCGTTTTGCTCTCTTTCACCCTCCTTCCTCTCGTTTCGCTCTCTTTCGCCCTCCTTCATCTTGTTTCGCTCTCTTTCACCCTCCTTCGTCTCGTTTCGCTCTCTTTCACCCTCCACCGTCTCGTTTAGCTCTCTTTCACCCTCCTTCATTTTGTTTCGCTCTCTTTCACCCTCCTTCGTCTCGTTTCGCTCTCTTTCACCCACCTTCGTCTCGTTTCGCTCTCTTTCACCCTCCTTCGTCTCGTTTCGGTCTCCTTCACCCTCCTTCATCTCGTTCCACTCTCTTTTACCCTCCTTCGACTCCTTTCGCTCTCTTTCACCCTCCTTCATCTCATTTCGCTCTCTTTCACCCTCCTTCGTCTCGTTTCGCTCTCTTTCACATTTCTTCGTCTCGTTTCGCTCTCTTTCACCCTCCCTCGTCTCGTTTCGCTCTCTTTTACCCTCCTTCGTCTCGTTTCGCTCTCTTTCACTCTCCTTTGTCTCGTTTCGTGCTCTTTCACCCTCCTTCCTCTCGTTTCGCTCTCTTTCACCCACCATCGTCTTGTTTCACTCTCTTTCACCCTCCTTCGTCTCGTTTCGCTCTCTTTCACCCTCCACCGTTTTGTTTCGCTCTCTTTCACCCTCCACCGTCTCGTTTCTCTCTCTTTGACCCTCCTTCATCTCGTTTCGCTCTCTTTCACCCTCCTTCGTCTCGTTTCGCTCTCTTTCACCCTCCTTCTTCTCGTTTCGCTCTCTTTCACCCTCCTTCATCTCGTTTCGCTCTCTTTCACACTCCTTCGTCTCGTTTCGGTCTCTTTCACCCTCCTTCGTCTCGTTCCACGCTCTTTCACCCTCCTTCGACTCCTTTCGCTCTCTTTCACCCTCCTTCGTCTCGTTTAGCTCTCTTTCACCCTCCTTCATCTCGTATCGCTCTCTTTCACCCTCCTTCGTCTCGATTCGCTCTCTTTGACCCTCCTTCATCTCGTTTCGCTCTCTTTCACCCTCCTTCATCTCGTATCGCTCTCTTTCACCCTCCTTCTTCTCGTTTCACTCTCTTTCACCCTCCTTCGTCTCGTTTCGCTCTCTTTCACCCTCCTTCGTCTCGTTTCGGTCTCTTTCACCCTCCTTCGTCTCGTTCCACTCTCTTTCACCCTCCTTCAACTCCTTTCGCTCTCTTTCACCCTCCTTCGTCTCATTTCGCTCTCTTTCACCCTCCTTTCGCTCTCTTTCACCCTCCTTCATCTCGTTTCGCTCTCTTTCGCCCTCCTTCCTCTCGTTTTGCTCTCTTTCACCCTTCTTTCGTCTTGTTTCGCTCTGTTGCACCCGCCTTCATCTCGTTTCGCCCTCTTTCACCCTCCTTCGTCTCGTTTCACTCTCTTTCACCCTCCTTCATCTCGTTTCGCTCTCTTTCACCCTCCTTCATCTCGTTTCGCTCCCTTTCACCCTCCTTTGTCTCGTTTCGCTCTCTTTCACCTTCCTTCGTCTAGTTTCGCTCTCTTTCACCTTCCTTCGTCTCGTTTCTGTCTCTTTCACCCTCCTTCGTCTCGTTTCGCTCTCTTCCACCCTCCTTCATCTCGTTTCGCTCTCTTTCACCCTCCTTCGTCTCGTTTCGCTCTCTTTCACCCTCCTTCCACTCGTTTCGCTCTCTTTCACCCTCCATCGTCTCGTTTCGCTCTCTTTCACCCTGCTTCGTCTCGTTTCGCTCTCTTTCACGCTCCACCATCTTGTTTCGCTCTCTTTGACCCTCCTTCATCTCGTTTAGCTCTCTTGCACCCTCCTTCGTCTCGTTTCGCTCTGTTTTACACTCCTTCGTCTCGTTTTGCTCTCTTTCACCCTCCTTCGTCTTGTTTCGCTCTCTTTCACCCTCCTTCGTCTTGTTTCGCTCTCTTTCACCCTCCTTCCTCTCGTTTCGCTCTCTTTCGCCCTCCTTCGTCTTGTTTCGCTCTCTTTCACCCTCCTTCGTCTCGTTTCGCTCTCTTTCACCATCCACCGTCTCGTTTAGCTATCTTTCACCCTCCTTCATCTCGTTTCGCTCTCTTTCACCCTCCTCCATCTCGTTTCGCTCTCTTTCACCCTCCTTCTTCTCGTTTCGCTCTCTTTCACCCTCCTTCCTCTCGTTTCGCTCTCTTTCACACTCCATCATCTCGTTTCGCTCTCTTTCACCCTCCTTCGACTCCTTTCGCTCTCTTTCACCCTCCTTCATCTCCTTTCGCTCTCTTTCACCCTCCTTCGTCTCGATTCTCTCTCTTTCACCCTGCTTCGTCTCGTTTCACTCTCTTCCACCCTCCTTCATCTCGTTTAGCTCTCTTTCGTCCTCCTTATTCTCGTTTCGCTCTCTTTCACCCACCTTCATCTCGTTTCGCTCTCTTTCACCCTCCTTCGTCTCGTTTCGGTCTCCTTCACCCTCCTTCATCTCGTTCCACTCTCTTTCACCCTCCTTCGACTCCTTTCGCTCTCTTTCACCCTCCTTCATCTCATTTCGCTCTCTTTCACCCTCCTTCGTCTCGTTTCGCTCTCTTTCACCTTTCTTCGTCTCGTTTCGCTCTCTTTCACCCTCCCTCGTCTCGTTTCGCTCTCTTTTACCCTCCTTCGTCTCGTTTCGCTCTCTTTCACTCTCCTTTGTCTCGTTTCGTGCTCTTTCACCCTCCTTCCTCTCGTTTCGCTCTCTTTCACCCACCATCGTCTTGTTTCACTCTCTTTCACCCTCCTTCGTCTCGTTTCGCTCTCTTTCACCCTCCACCGTTTTGTTTCGCTCTCTTTCACCCTCCACCGTCTCGTTTCTCTCTCTTTGACCCTCCTTCATCTCGTTTCGCTCTCTTTCACCCTCCTTCGTCTCGTTTCGCTCTCTTTCACCCTCCTTCTTCTCGTTTCGCTCTCTTTCACCCTCCTTCATCTCGTTTCGCTCTCTTTCACACTCCTTCGTCTCGTTTCGGTCTCTTTCACCCTCCTTCGTCTCGTTCCACGCTCTTTCACCCTCCTTCAACTCCTTTCGCTCTCTTTCACCCTCCTTCGTCTCGTTTAGCTCTCTTTCACCCTCCTTCATCTCGTATCGCTCTCTTTCACCCTCCTTCGTCTCGATTCGCTCTCTTTGACCCTCCTTCATCTCGTTTCGCTCTCTTTCACCCTCCTTCATCTCGTATCGCTCTCTTTCACCCTCCTTCTTCTCGTTTCACTCTCTTTCACCCTCCTTCGTCTCGTTTCGCTCTCTTTCACCCTCCTTCGTCTCGTTTCGGTCTCTTTCACCCTCCTTCGTCTCTTTTCGATCTCTTTCACCCTTCTTCCTCTCGTTTCGCTCTCTTTCACCCTCCATCGTCTCGTTTCGCTCTCTTTCATTCTCCTTCGTCTCGTTTCGCTCTCATTCACCCTCCACCGCCTCGTTTCGCTCTCTTTTACCCTCCTTCGTCTCGTTTCGCTCTCTTTGACCCTCCTTCATCTCGTTTCGCTCTCTTTCACCCTCCTTCGTCTCGTTTCGCTCTCTTTCACCCTCCTTCATCTCGTTTCGCTCTCTTTCACCCTCCTTCGTCTCGTTACGCTCTCTTTCACCCTCCTTCATCTCGTTTCGCTCTCTTTCACCCTCCTTCGTCTCGTTTCGGTCTCCTTCACCCTCCTTCGTCTCGTTCCTCTCTCTTTCACCCTCCTTCGACACCTTTCGCTCTCTTTCACCCTCCTTCATCTACTTTCGCTCTCTTTCACCCTCCTTCGTCTCGTTTCGCTCTCTTTCACCTTTCTTCGTCTCATTTCGCTGTCTTTCACCCTCCTTCATCTCGTTTTGCTCTCTTTCAACCTTCTTTCGTCTTGTTTCGCTCTGTTCCACCCGCCTTCGTCTCGTTTCGCCCTCTTTCACCCTCCTTCGTCTCGTTTCGCACTCTTTCACCCTCCTTCCTCTCGTTTCGCTCTCTTTCAACCTCCTTCGTCTCGTTTCGCTCTCTTACACCCTCCTTCATCTCCTTTCGCTCCCTTTGACCCTCCTTCGTCTCGTTTCTCTCTCTTTCACCCTCCTTCATCTCGTTTCACTCTCTTCCACCCTCCTTCATCTCGTTTCGCTCTCTTTCACCCTACTTCTTCTCTTTTCGCCCTCTTTCACCCTCCTTCCTCTCGTTTCGCTCTCTTTCACACTCCATCATCTTGTTTCGCTCTCTTTCACCCTCCTTCGTCTCGTTTCGCTCTCTTTCAGCCTCCACCGTCTTGTTTCGCTCTCTTTGACCCTCCTTCGTCTGGTTTAGTTCTCTTGCACCCTCCTTCGTCTCATTTCGCTCTGTTTTACACTCCTTCGTCTCGTTTTGCTCACTTTCACCCTCCTTCGTCTCGTTTCGCTCTCTTTCACCCTCCTTCATCTCGTTTCGCTCTCTTTCACCCTCCTTCGTCTCGTTTCGGTCTCCTTCACCCTCCTTCGTCTCGTTCCTCTCTCTTTCACCCTCCTTCGACACCTTTCGCTCTCTTTCACCCTCCTTCATCTACTTTCGCTCTCTTTCACCCTCCTTCGTCTCGTTTCGCTCTCTTTCACCTTTCTTCGTCTCATTTCGCTGTCTTTCACCCTCCTTCATCTCGTTTTGCTCTCTTTCAACCTTCTTTCGTCTTGTTTCGCTCTGTTCCACCCGCCTTCGTCTCGTTTCGCCCTCTTTCACCCTCCTTCGTCTCGTTTCGCACTCTTTCACCCTCCTTCCTCTCGTTTCGCTCTCTTTCAACCTCCTTCGTCTCGTTTCGCTCTCTTACACCCTCCTTCATCTCCTTTCGCTCCCTTTGACCCTCCTTCGTCTCGTTTCTCTCTCTTTCACCCTCCTTCATCTCGTTTCACTCTCTTCCACCCTCCTTCATCTCGTTTCGCTCTCTTTCACCCTACTTCTTCTCTTTTCGCCCTCTTTCACCCTCCTTCCTCTCGTTTCGCTCTCTTTCACACTCCATCATCTTGTTTCGCTCTCTTTCACCCTCCTTCGTCTCGTTTCGCTCTCTTTCAGCCTCCACCGTCTTGTTTCGCTCTCTTTGACCCTCCTTCGTCTGGTTTAGTTCTCTTGCACCCTCCTTCGTCTCATTTCGCTCTGTTTTACACTCCTTCGTCTCGTTTTGCTCACTTTCACCCTCCTTCGTCTCGTTTCGCTCTCTTTCACCCACCTTCGTCTCGTTTCGCCCTCTTTCACCCTCCTTCGTCTCGTTTCACTCTCTTTCACCCTCCTTCGTCTCGTTTCGTTCTCTTTCACCCTCCTTCGTCTCGTTCCGCTCTCTTTCACCCTCATCGACTCCTTTCGCTCTCTTTCACCCTCCTTCGTCTCGTTTCGCTCTCTTACACCCTCCTTCATCTCCTTTCGCTCTCTTTCACCCTCCTTCATCTCGTTTCGCTCTCTTTCACCCTCCTTCCTCTCGTTTCGCTCTCTTTCGCCCTCCTTCGTCTTGTTTCGCTCTCTTTCACCCTCCTTCGTCTCGTTTCGCTCTTTTTCACCCTCCACCGTCTCGTTTAGCTCTCTTTCACCCTCCTTCTTCTCGTTTCGCTCTCTTTCACCCTCCTTTGTCTCGTTTTGCTCTCTTTCACCCTCCTTCGTCTCGTTCCGCTCTCTTTCACCCTCCTTCGACTCCGTTCGCACTCTTTCAGCCTCCTTCGTCTCGTTTCGCTCTCTTTCACCCTCCTTCATCTCGTTTCGCTCTCTTTCACCCTCCTTCATCTCGTTTTGCTCTCTTTCACCCTCCTTCCTCTCGTTTCGCTCTCTTTCGCCCTCCTTCATCTTGTTTCGCTCTCTTTCACCCTCCTTCGTCTCGTTTCGCTCTCTTTCACCCTCCACCGTCTCGTTTAGCTCTCTTTCACCCTCCTTCATTTTGTTTCGCTCTCTTTCACCCTCCTTCGTCTCGTTTCGCTCTCTTTCACCCACCTTCGTCTCGTTTCGCTCTCTTTCACCCTCCTTCGTCTCGTTTCGGTCTCCTTCACCCTCCTTCATCTCGTTCCACTCTCTTTTACCCTCCTTCGACTCCTTTCGCTCTCTTTCACCCTCCTTCATCTCATTTCGCTCTCTTTCACCCTCCTTCGTCTCGTTTCGCTCTCTTTCACATTTCTTCGTCTCGTTTCGCTCTCTTTCACCCTCCCTCGTCTCGTTTCGCTCTCTTTTACCCTCCTTCGTCTCGTTTCGCTCTCTTTCACTCTCCTTTGTCTCGTTTCGTGCTCTTTCACCCTCCTTCCTCTCGTTTCGCTCTCTTTCACCCACCATCGTCTTGTTTCACTCTCTTTCACCCTCCTTCGTCTCGTTTCGCTCTCTTTCACCCTCCACCGTTTTGTTTCGCTCTCTTTCACCCTCCACCGTCTCGTTTCTCTCTCTTTGACCCTCCTTCATCTCGTTTCGCTCTCTTTCACCCTCCTTCGTCTCGTTTCGCTCTCTTTCACCCTCCTTCTTCTCGTTTCGCTCTCTTTCACCCTCCTTCATCTCGTTTCGCTCTCTTTCACACTCCTTCGTCTCGTTTCGGTCTCTTTCACCCTCCTTCGTCTCGTTCCACGCTCTTTCACCCTCCTTCGACTCCTTTCGCTCTCTTTCACCCTCCTTCGTCTCGTTTAGCTCTCTTTCACGCTCCTTCATCTCGTATCGCTCTCTTTCACCCTCCTTCGTCTCGATTCGCTCTCTTTGACCCTCCTTCATCTCGTTTCGCTCTCTTTCACCCTCCTTCATCTCGTATCGCTCTCTTTCACCCTCCTTCGTCTCGTTCCACTCTCTTTCACCCTCCTTCAACTCCTTTCGCTCTCTTTCACCCTCCTTCGTCTCATTTCGCTCTCTTTCACCCTCCTTTCGCTCTCTTTCACCCTCCTTCATCTCGTTTCGCTCTCTTTCGCCCTCCTTCCTCTCGTTTTGCTCTCTTTCACCCTTCTTTCGTCTTGTTTCGCTCTGTTGCACCCGCCTTCATCTCGTTTCGCCCTCTTTCACCCTCCTTCGTCTCGTTTCACTCTCTTTCACCCTCCTTCATCTCGTTTCGCTCTCTTTCACCCTCCTTCATCTCGTTTCGCTCCCTTTCACCCTCCTTTGTCTCGTTTCGCTCTCTTTCACCTTCCTTCGTCTAGTTTCGCTCTCTTTCACCTTCCTTCGTCTCGTTTCTGTCTCTTTCACCCTCCTTCGTCTCGTTTCGCTCTCTTCCACCCTCCTTCATCTCGTTTCGCTCTCTTTCACCCTCCTTCGTCTCGTTTCGCTCTCTTTCACCCTCCTTCCACTCGTTTCGCTCTCTTTCACCCTCCATCGTCTCGTTTCGCTCTCTTTCACCCTGCTTCGTCTCGTTTCGCTCTCTTTCACGCTCCACCATCTTGTTTCGCTCTCTTTGACCCTCCTTCATCTCGTTTAGCTCTCTTGCACCCTCCTTCGTCTCGTTTCGCTCTGTTTTACACTCCTTCGTCTCGTTTTGCTCTCTTTCACCCTCCTTCGTCTTGTTTCGCTCTCTTTCACCCTCCTTCGTCTTGTTTCGCTCTCTTTCACCCTCCTTCCTCTCGTTTCGCTCTCTTTCGCCCTCCTTCGTCTTGTTTCGCTCTCTTTCACCCTCCTTCGTCTCGTTTCGCTCTCTTTCACCATCCACCGTCTCGTTTAGCTATCTTTCACCCTCCTTCATCTCGTTTCGCTCTCTTTCACCCTCCTCCATCTCGTTTCGCTCTCTTTCACCCTCCTTCTTCTCGTTTCGCTCTCTTTCACCCTCCTTCCTCTCGTTTCGCTCTCTTTCACACTCCATCATCTCGTTTCGCTCTCTTTCACCCTCCTTCGACTCCTTTCGCTCTCTTTCACCCTCCTTCATCTCCTTTCGCTCTCTTTCACCCTCCTTCGTCTCGATTCTCTCTCTTTCACCCTGCTTCGTCTCGTTTCACTCTCTTCCACCCTCCTTCATCTCGTTTAGCTCTCTTTCGTCCTCCTTATTCTCGTTTCGCTCTCTTTCACCCACCTTCATCTCGTTTCGCTCTCTTTCACCCTCCTTCGTCTCGTTTCGGTCTCCTTCACCCTCCTTCGTCTCGTTCCACTCTCTTTCACCCTCCTTCGACTCCTTTCGCTCTCTTTCACCCTCCTTCATCTCATTTCGCTCTATTTCACCCACCTTCGTCTCGTTTCGCTCTCTTTCACTTTTCTTCGTCTCGTTTCGCTCTCTTTCACCCTCCCTCGTCTCGTTTCGCTCTCTTTTACCCTCCTTCGTCTCGTTTCGCTATCTTTCACCCTCCTTTGTCTCGTTTCGCGCTCTTTCACCCTCCTTCCTCTCGTTTCGCTCTCTTTCACCCTCCACCGTTTTGTTTCGCTCTCTTTCACCCTTCACCGTCTCGTTTCTCTCTCTTTGACCCTCCTTCATCTCGTTTCGCTCTCTTTCACCCTCCTTCGTCTCGTTTCGCTCTCTTTCACCCTCCTTCTTCTCGTTTCGCTCTCTTTCGCCCTCTTTCGTCTCGTTTCACTCTCTTTCACCCTCCTTCGTCTCGTTTCGGTCTCTTTCACCCTCCTTCGACTTGTTCCACTCACTTTCACCCTCCTTCGACTCCTTTCGCTCTCTTTCACCCTCCTTCGTCTCGTTTAGCTCTCTTTCACCATCCTTCATCTCGTTTCGCTCTCTTTCACCCTCCTTCGTCTCGATTCGCTCTCTTTGACCCTCCTTCATCTCGTTTCGCTCTCTTTCACCCTCCTTCATCTCGTATCGCTCTCTTTCACCCTCTTTCTTCTCGTTTCACTCTCTTTCACCCTCCTTCGTCTCGTTTCGCTCTCTTTCGCCCTCCTTCGTCTCGTTTCGGTCTCTTTCACCCTCCTTCGTCTCGTTCCACTCTCTTTCACCCTCCTTCAACTCCTTTCGCTCTCTTTCACCCTCCTTCATCTCATTTCGCTCTCTTTCACCCTCCTTCATCTCCTTTCGCTCTCTTTCACCCTACTTCATCTAGTTTCGCTCTCTTTCACCCTCCTTCCTCTCGTTTTGCTCTCTTTCACCCTTCTTTCGTCTTGGTTCGCTCTGTTCCACCCGCCTTCGTCTCGTTTCGCCCTCTTTCACCCTCCTTCCTCTCGTTTCGCTCTCTTTCACCCTCCTTCATCTCGTTTCGCTCTCTTTCACCCTCCTTCATCTCATTTCGCTCCCTTTCACCCTCCTTTGTCTCGTTTCGCTCTCTTTCACCTTCCTTCGTCTCGTTTCGCTCTCTTTCACCTTCCTTCGTCTCGTTTCTGTCTCTTTCACCCTCCTTCGTCTCGTTTCGCTCTCTTCCACCCTCCTTCATCTCGTTTCGCTCTCTTTCACCCTCCTTCGTCTCGTTTCGCTCTCTTTCATCCTCCTTCCTCTCTTTTCGCTCTCTTTCACCCTCCATCGTCTCGTTTCGCTCTCTTTCACCCTCCATCATCTCGTTTCGCTCTCTTTCACGCTCCACCGTCTTGTTTCGCTCTCTTTGACCCTCCTTCGTCTCGTTTAGCTCTCTTGCACCCTCCTTCGTCTCGTTTCGCTCTGTTTTACACTCCTTCGTCTCGTTTTGCTCTCTTTCACCCTCCTTCGTCTCGTTTCGCTCTCTTTCACCCTCCTTCGTCTTGTTTCGCTCTGTTCCACCCACCTTCGTCTCGTTTCGCCCTCTTTCACCCTCCTTCGTCTCGTTTCACTCTCTTTCACCCTCCTTCGTCTCGTTTCGTTCTCTTTCACCCTCCTTCGTCTCGTTCTGCTCTCTTTCCCCCTCCTTCGACTCCTTTCGCTCTCCTTCACCCTCCTTCGTCTCGTTTCACTCTCTTTCACCCTCCTTCATCTCGTTTCGCTCTCTTTCACCCTCCTTCATCTCGTTTCGCTCTCTTTCACCCTCCTTCATCTCATTTCGCTCCCTTTCACCCTCCTTTGTCTCGTTTCGCTCTCTTTCACCTTCCTTCGTCTCGTTTCGCTCTCTTTCACCTTCCTTCGTCTCGTTTCTGTCTCTTTCACCCTCCTTCGTCTCGTTTCGCTCTCTTCCACCCTCCTTCATCTCGTTTCGCTCTCTTTCACCCTCCTTCGTCTCGTTTCGCTCTCTTTCATCCTCCTTCCTCTCTTTTCGCTCTCTTTCACCCTCCATCATCTCGTTTCGCTCTCTTTCACCCTCCATCATCTCGTTTCGCTCTCTTTCACGCTCCACCATCTTGTTTCGCTCTCTTTGACCCTCCTTCGTCTCGTTTAGCTCTCTTGCACCCTCCTTCGTCTCGTTTCGCTCTGTTTTACACTCCTTCGTCTCGTTTTGCTCTCTTTCACCCTCCTTCGTCTCGTTTCGCTCTCTTTCACCCTCCTTCGTCTTGTTTCGCTCTGTTCCACCCACCTTCGTCTCGTTTCGCCCTCTTTCACCCTCCTTCGTCTCGTTTCACTCTCTTTCACCCTCCTTCGTCTCGTTTCGTTCTCTTTCACCCTCCTTCGTCTCGTTCCGCTCACTTTCACCCTCCTTCGACTCCTTTCGCTCTCCTTCACCCTCCTTCGTCTCGTTTCACTCTCTTTCACCCTCCTTCATCTCGTTTCGCTCTCTTTCACCCTCCTTCATCTCGTTTCGCTCTCTTTCACCCTCCTTCTTCTCGTTTCGCTCTTTTTCACCCTCCTTCCTCTCGTTTCGCTCTCTTTCACACTCCATCATCTCGTTTCGCTCTCTTTCACCCTCCTTCGACTCCTTTCGCTCTCTTTCACCCTCCTTCGTCTCGTTTCGCTCTCTTACACCCTCCTTCATCTCCTTTCGGTCTCTTTCACCCTCTTCGTCTCGTTTCTCTCTCTTTCACCCTCCTTCGTCTCGTTTCACTCTCTTCCACCCTCCTTCATCTCGTTTCGCTCTCTTTCACCCTACTTCTTCTCGTTTCGCTCTCTTTCGCCCTCCTTCCTCTCGTTTCGCTCTCTTTCACACTCCATCATCTCGTTTCGCTCTCTTTCACCCTCCTTCGTCTCGTTTCGCTCTCTTTCAGCCTCTACCGTCTTGTTTCGCTCACTTTGACCCTCCTTCGTCTGGTTTAGCTCTCTTGCACACTCCTTCGTCTCGTTTCGCTCTGTTTTACACTCATTCGTCTCGTTTTGCTCACTTTCACCCTCCTTCGTCTCGTTTTGCTCTCTTTCACCCTCCTTCGTCTCGTTTCGCCCTCTTTCACCCTCCTTCGTCTCGTTTCACTCTCTTTCACCCTCCTTCATCTCGTTTCGTTCTCTTTCACCCTCCTTCGTCTCGTTCCGCTCTCTTTCACCCTCCTTCGACTCCTTTCGCTCTCTTTCACCCTCCTTCGTCTCGTTTCGCTCTCTTACACCCTCCTTCATCTCCTTTCGCTCTCTTTCACCCTCCTTCATCTCGTTTCGCTCTCTTTCACCCTCCTTCCTCTCGTTTCGCTCTCTTTCACCCTCCTTCCTCTCGTTTCGCTCTCTTTCGCCCTCCTTCGTCTTGTTTCGCTCTCTTTCACCCTCCTTCGTCTCGTTTCGCTCTTTTTCACCCTCCACCGTCTCGTTTAGCTCTCTTTCACCCTCCTTCATCTCGTTTCGCTCTCTTTCACTCTCCTTCGTCTCGTTTCGCTCTCTTTCACACTCCTTCGTCTCGTTCCGCTCTCTTTCACCCTCCTTCGACTCCTTTCGCTCTCTCTCAGCCTCCTTCGTCTCATTTCGCTCTCTTTCACCCTCCTTCATCTCGTTTCGCTCTCTTTCACCCTCCTTCATCTCATTTTGCTCTCTTTCACCCTCCTTCCTCTCGTTTCGCTCTCTTTCGCCCTCCTTCATCTTGTTTCGCTCTCTTTCACCCTCCTTCGTCTCATTTCGCTCTCTTTCACCCTCCACCGTCTCGTTTAGCTCTCTTTCACCCTCCTTCATCTTGTTTCGCTCTCTTTCACCCTCCTTCGTCTCGTTTCGCTCTCTGTGACCCTCCTTCATCTCGTTTCGCTCTCATTCACCCTCCTTCGTCTCGTTTCGCTCTCTTTCACCCTCCTTCATCTCGTTTCGCTCTCTTTCACCCTCCTTCGTCTCGTTTCGGTCTCCTTCACCCTCCTTCGTCTCGTTCCACTCTCTTTCACCCTCCTTCGACACCTTTCGCTCTCTTTCACCCTCCTTCATCTACTTTCGCTCTCTTTCACCCTCCTTCGTCTCGTTTTGCTCTCTTTCACCCTTCTTTCGTCTTGTTTCGCTCTGTTCCACCCGCCTTCGTCTCGTTTCGCCCTCTTTCACCCTCCTTCGTCTCGTTTCGCACTCTTTCACCCTCCTTCCTCTCGTTTCGCTCTCTTTCAACCTCCTTCGTCTCGTTTCGCTCTCTTACACCCTCCTTCATCTCCTTTCGCTCCCTTTGACCCTCCTTCGCCTCGTTTCTCTCTCTTTCACCCTCCTTCATCTCGTTTCACTCTCTTCCACCCTCCTTCATCTCGTTTCGCTCTCTTTCACCCTACTTCTTCTCTTTTCGCCCTCTTTCACCCTCCTTCCTCTCGTTTCGCTCTCTTTCACACTCCATCATCTCGTTTCGCTCTCTTTCACCCTCCTTCGTCTCGTTTCGCTCTCTTTCAGCCTCCACCGTCTTGTTTCGCTCTCTTTGACCCTCCTTCGTCTGGTTTAGTTCTCTTGCACCCTCCTTCGTCTCATTTCGCTCTGTTTTACACTCCTTCGTCTCGTTTTGCTCACTTTCACCCTCCTTCGTCTCGTTTCGCTCTCTTTCACCCTCCTTCGTCTCGTTTCGCCCTCTTTCACCCTCCTTCGTCTCGTTTCACTCTCTTTCACCCTCCTTCGTCTCGTTTCGTTCTCTTTCACCCTCCTTCGTCTCGTTCCGCTCTCTTTCACCCTCATCGACTCCTTTCGCTCTCTTTCACCCTCCTTCGTCTCGTTTCGCTCTCTTACACCCTCCTTCATCTCCTTTCGCTCTCTTTCACCCTCCTTCATCTCGTTTCGCTCTCTTTCACCCTCCTTCGTCTCGTTTCGCTCTCTTTCACCCTCCTTCGTCTCGTTCCGCTCTCTTTCACCCTCCTTCGACTCCGTTCGCTCTCTTTCAGCCTCCTTCGTCTCGTTTCGCTCTCTTTCACCCTCCTTCATCTCGTTTCGCTCTCTTTCACCCTCCTTCATCTCGTTTTGCTCTCTTTCACCCTCCTTCCTCTCGTTTCGCTCTCTTTCGCCCTCCTTCATCTTGTTTCGCTCTCTTTCACCCTCCTTCGTCTCGTTTCGCTCTCTTTCACCCTCCACCGTCTCGTTTAGCTCTCTTTCACCCTCCTTCATCTTGTTTCACTCTCTTTCACCCTCCTTCGTCTCGTTTCGCTCTCTTTCACCCACCTTCGTCTCGTTTCGCTCTCTTTCACCCTCCTTCGTCTCGTTTCGGTCTCCTTCACCCTCCTTCATCTCGTTCCACTCTCTTTCACCCTCCTTCGACTCCTTTCGCTCTCTTTCACCCTCCTTCATCTCATTTCGCTCTCTTTCACCCTCCTTCGTCTCTTTTCGCTCTCTTTCACCTTTCTTCGTCTCGTTTCGCTCTCTTTCACCCTCCCTCGTCTCGTTTCGCTCTCTTTTACCCTCCTTCGTCTCGTTTCGCTCTCTTTCACTCTCCTTTGTCTCGTTTCGTGCTCATTCACCCTCCTTCGTCTCGTTTCGCTCTCTTTCACCCTCCTTCATCTCGTTTCGCTCTCTTTCACCCTCCTTCGTCTCGTTTCGGTCTCCTTCACCCTCCTTCGTCTCGTTCCACTCTCTTTCACCCTCCTTCGACACCTTTCGCTCTCTTTCACCCTCCTTCATCTACTTTCGCTCTCTTTCACCCTCCTTCGTCTCGATTCGCTCTCTTTCACCTTTCTTCGTCTCATTTCGCTGTCTTTCACCCTCCTTCATCTCGTTTTGCTCTCTTTCACCCTTCTTTCGTCTCATTTCGCTCTCTTTCACCCTCCTTCATCTCGTTTCGCTCTCTTTCACCCTCCTTCATCTCATTTTGCTCTCTTTCACCCTCCTTCCTCTCGTTTCGCTCTCTTTCGCCCTCCCTCATCTTCTTTCGCTCTCTTTCACCCTCCTTCGTCTCGTTTCGCTCTCTTTCACCCTCCACCGTCTCGTTTAGCTCTCTTTCACCCTCCTTCATCTTGTTTCGCTCTCTTTCACCCTCCTTCGTCTCGTTTCGCTCTCTGTGACACTCCTTCATCTCGTTTCGCTCTCATTCACCCTCCTTCGTCTCGTTTCGCTCTCTTTCACCCTCCTTCATCTCGTTTCGTTCTCTTTCACCCTCCTTCGTCTCGTTTCGGTCTCCTTCACCCTCCTTCGTCTCGTTCCACTCTCTTTCACCCTCCTTCGACACCTTTCGCTCTCTTTCACCCTCCTTCATCTACTTTCGCTCTCTTTCACCCTCCTTCGTCTCGTTTCGCTCTCTTTCACCTTTCTTCGTCTCATTTCGCTGTCTTTCACCCTCCTTCATCTCGTTTTGCTCTCTTTCACCCTTCTTTCGTCTTGTTTCGCTCTGTTCCACCCGCCTTCGTCTCGTTTCGCCCTCTTTCACCCTCCTTCGTCTCGTTTCGCACTCTTTCACCCTCCTTCCTCTCGTTTCGCTCTCTTTCAACCTCCTTCGTCTCGTTTCGCTCTCTTACACCCTCCTTCATCTCCTTTCGCTCCCTTTGACCCTCCTTCGTCTCGTTTCTCTCTCTTTCACCCTCCTTCATCTCGTTTCACTCTCTTCCACCCTCCTTCATCTCGTTTCGCTCTCTTTCACCCTACTTCTTCTCTTTTCGCCCTCTTTCACCCTCCTTCCTCTCGTTTCGCTCTCTTTCACACTCCATCATCTCGTTTCGCTCTCTTTCACCCTCCTTCGTCTCGTTTCGCTCTCTTTCAGCCTCCACCGTCTTGTTTCACTCTCTTTGACCCTCCTTCGTCTGGTTTAGTTCTCTTGCACCCTCCTTCGTCTCATTTCGCTCTGTTTTACACTCCTTCGTCTCGTTTTGCTCACTTTCACCCTCCTTCGTCTCGTTTCGCTCTCTTTCACCCTCCTTCGTCTCGTTTCGCCCTCTTTCACCCTCCTTCGTCTCGTTTCACTCTCTTTCACCCTCCTTCGTCTCGTTTCGTTCTCTTTCACCCTCCTTCGTCTCGTTCCGCTCTCTTTCACCCTCATCGACTCCTTTCGCTCTCTTTCACCCTCCTTCGTCTCGTTTCGCTCTCTTACACCCTTCTTCATCTCCTTTCGCTCTCTTTCACCCTCCTTCATCTCGTTTCGCTCTCTTTCACCCTCCTTCGTCTCGTTTCGCTCTCTTTCACCCTCCTTCGTCTCGTTCCGCTCTCTTTCACCCTCCTTCGACTCCGTTCGCTCTCTTTCAGCCTCCTTCATCTCGTTTCGCTCTCTTTCACCCTCCTTCATCTCGTTTCGCTCTCTTTCACCCTCCTTCATCTCGTTTTGCTCTCTTTCACCCTCCTTCCTCTCGTTTCGCTCTCTTTCGCCCTCCTTCATCTTGTTTCGCTCTCTTGCACCCTACTTCGTCTCGTTTCTCTCTCTTTCACCCTCCACCGTCTCGTTTAGCTCTCTTTCACCCTCCTTCATCTTGTTTCACTCTCTTTCCCCCTCCTTCGTCTCGTTTCGCTCTCTTTCACCCACCTTCGTCTCGTTTCGCTCTCTTTCACCCTCCTTCGTCTCGTTTCGGTCTCCTTCACCCTCCTTCATCTCGTTCCACTCTCTTTCACCCTCCTTCGACTCCTTTCGCTCTCTTTCACCCTCCTTCATCTCATTTCGCTCTCTTTCACCCTCCTTCCTCTCTTTTCGCTCTCTTTCACACTCCATCATCTCGTTTCGCTCTCTTTCACCCTCCTTCGTCTCGTTTCGCTCTCTTTCAGCCTCCACCGTCTTGTTTCGCTCTCTTTGACCCTCCTTCGTCTGGTTTAGTTCTCTTGCACCCTCCTTCGTCTCATTTCGCTCTGTTTTACACTCCTTCGTCTCGTTTTGCTCACTTTCACCCTCCTTCGTCTCGTTTCGCTCTCTTTCACCCTCCTTCGTCTCGTTTCGCCCTCTTTCACCCTCCTTCGTCTCGTTTCACTCTCTTTCACCCTCCTTCGTCTCGTTTCGTTCTCTTTCACCCTCCTTCGTCTCGTTCCGCTCTCTTTCACCCTCATCGACTCCTTTCGCTCTCTTTTACCCTCCTTCGTCTCGTTTCGCTCTCATACACCCTCCTTCATCTCCTTTCGCTCTCTTTCACCCTCCTTCATCTCGTTTCGCTCTCTTTCACCCTCCTTCGTCTCGTTTCGCTCTCTTTCACCCTCCTTCGTCTCGTTCCGCTCTCTTTCACCCTCCTTCGACTCCGTTCGCTCTCTTTCAGCCTCCTTCGTCTCGTTTCGCTCTCTTTCACCCTCCTTCATCTCGTTTCGCTCTCTTTCACCCTCCTTCATCTCGTTTTGCTCTCTTTCACCCTCCTTCCTCTCGTTTCGCTCTCTTTCGCCCTCCTTCATCTTGTTTCGCTCTCTTTCACCCTCCTTCGTCTCGTTTCGCTCTCTTTCACCCTCCACCGTCTCGTTTAGCTCTCTTTCACCCTCCTTCATCTTGTTTCACTCTCTTTCACCCTCCTTCGTCTCGTTTCGCTCTCTTTCACCCACCTTCGTCTCGTTTCGCTCTCTTTCACCCTCCTTCGTCTCGTTTCGGTCTCCTTCACCCTCCTTCATCTCGTTCCACTCTCTTTCACCCTCCTTCGACTCCTTTCGCTCTCTTTCACCCTCCTTCATCTCATTTCGCTCTCTTTCACCCTCCTTCGTCTCTTTTCGCTCTCTTTCACCTTTCTTCGTCTCGTTTCGCTCTCTTTCACCCTCCCTCGTCTCGTTTCGCTCTCTTTTACCCTCCTTCGTCTCGTTTCGCTCTCTTTCACTCTCCTTTGTCTCGTTTCGTGCTCATTCACCCTCCTTCGTCTCGTTTCGCTCTCTTTCACCCTCCTTCATCTCGTTTCGCTCTCTTTCACCCTCCTTCGTCTCGTTTCGGTCTCCTTCACCCTCCTTCGTCTCGTTCCACTCTCTTTCACCCTCCTTCGACACCTTTCGCTCTCTTTCACCCTCCTTCATCTACTTTCGCTCTCTTTCACCCTCCTTCGTCTCGTTTCGCTCTCTTTCACCTTTCTTCGTCTCATTTCGCTGTCTTTCACCCTCCTTCATCTCGTTTTGCTCTCTTTCACCCTTCTTTCGTCTTGTTTCGCTCTGTTCCACCCGCCTTCGTCTCGTTTCGCCCTCTTTCACCCTCCTTCGTCTCGTTTCGCACTCTTTCACCCTCCTTCCTCTCGTTTCACTCTCTTTCAACCTCCTTCGTCTCGTTTCGCTCTCTTACACCCTCCTTCATCTCCTTTCGCTCCCTTTGACCCTCCTTCGTCTCGTTTCTCTCTCTTTCACCCTCCTTCATCTCGTTTCACTCTCTTCCACCCTCCTTCATCTCGTTTCGCTCTCTTTCACCCTACTTCTTCTCCTTTCGCCCTCTTTCACCCTCCTTCCTCTCGTTTCGCTCTCTTTCACACTCCATCATCTCGTTTCGCTCTCTTTCACCCTCCTTCGTCTCGTTTCGCTCTCTTTCAGCCTCCACCGTCTTGTTTCGCTCTCTTTGACCCTCCTTCATCTGGTTTAGTTCTCTTGCACCCTCCTTCGTCTCATTTCGGTCTGTTTTACACTCCTTCGTCTCGTTTTGCTCACTTTCACCCTCCTTCGTCTCGTTTCGCTCTCTTTCACCCTCCTTCGTCTCGTTTCGCCCTCTTTCACCCTCCTTCGTCTCGTTTCACTCTCTTTCACCCTCCTTCGTCTCGTTTCGTTCTCTTTCACCCTCCTTCGTCTCGTTCCGCTCTCTTTCACCCTCATCGACTCCTTTCGCTCTCTTTCACCCTCCATCGTCTCGTTTCGCTCTCTTACACCCTCCTTCATCTCCTTTCGCTCTCTTTCACCCTCCTTCATCTCGTTTCGCTCTCTTTCACCCTCCTTCGTCTCGTTTCGCTCTCTTTCACCCTCCTTCGTCTCGTTCCGCTCTCTTTCACCCTCCTTCGACTCCGTTCGCTCTCTTTCATCCTCCTTCGTCTCGTTTCGCTCTCTTTCACCCTCCTTCATCTCGTTTCGCTCTCTTTCACCCTCCTTCATCTCGTTTTGCTCTCTTTCACCCTCCTTCCTCTCGTTTCGCTCTCTTTCGCCCTCCTTCATCTTGTTTCGCTCTCTTTCGCCCTCCTTCCTCTCGTTTTGCTCTCTTTCACCCTTCTTTCGTCTTGTTTCGCTCTGTTGCACCCGCCTTCATCTCGTTTCGCCCTCTTTCACCCTCCTTCGTCTCGTTTCGCTCTCTTTCACCCTCCTTCATCTCGTTTCGCTCTCTTTCACCCTCCTTCATCTCGTTTCGCTCCCTTTCACCCTCCTTTGTCTCGTTTCGCTCTCTTTCACCTTCCTTCGTCTCGTTTCGCTCTCTTTCACCTTCCTTCGTCTCGTTTCTGTCTCTTTCACCCTCCTTCGTCTCGTTTCGCTCTCTTCCACCCTCCTTCATCTCGTTTCGCTCTCTTTCACCCTCCTTCGTCTCGTTTCGCTCTCTTTCACCCTCCTTCTTCTCGTTTCACTCTCTTTCACCCTCCTTCGTCTCGTTTCGCTCTCTTTCACCCTCCTTCGTCTCGTTTCGGTCTCTTTCACCCTCCTTCGTCTCGTTCCACTCTCTTTCACCCTCCTTCAACTCCTTTCGCTCTCTTTCACCCTCCTTCATCTCATTTCGCTCTCTTTCACCCTCCTTTCGCTCTCTTTCACCCTCCTTCATCTCGTTTGGCTCTCTTTCGCCCTCCTTCCTCTCGTTTTGCTCTCTTTCACCCTTCTTTCGTCTTGTTTCGCTCTGTTGCACCCGCCTTCATCTCGTTTCGCCCTCTTTCACCCTCCTTCGTCTCGTTTCGCTCTCTTTCACCCTCCTTCATCTCGTTTCGCTCTCTTTCACCCTCCTTCATCTCGTTTCCCTCCCTTTCACCCTCCTTTGTCTCGTTTCGCTCTCTTTCACCTTCCTTCGTCTCGTTTCGCTCTCTTTCACCTTCCTTCGTCTCGTTTCTGTCTCTTTCACCCTCCTTCGTCTCGTTTCGCTCTCTTCCACCCTCCTTCATCTCGTTTCGCTCTCTTTCACCCTCCTTCGTCTCGTTTCGCTCTCTTTCACCCTCCTTCCTCTCGTTTCGCTCTCTTTCACCCTCCATCGTCTCGTTTCGCTCTCTTTCACCCTGCTTCGTCTCGTTTCGCTCTCTTTCACGCTCCACCATCTTGTTTCGCTCTCTTTGACCCTCCTTCATCTCGTTTAGCTCTCTTGCACCCTCCTTCGTCTCGTTTCGCTCTGTTTTACACTCCTTCGTCTCGTTTTGCTCTCTTTCACCCTCCTTCGTCTTGTTTCGCACTCTTTCACCCTCCTTCCTCTCGTTTCGCTCTCTTTCACCCTCCTTCCTCTCGTTTCACTCTCTTTCGCCCTCCTTCGTCTTGTTTCGCTCTCTTTCACCCTCCTCCATCTCGTTTCGCTCCCTTTCACCCTCCTTCCTCTCGTTTCGCTCTCTTTCACACTCCATCATCTCGTTTCGCTCTCTTTCACCCTCCTTCGACTCCTTTCGCTCTCTTTCACCCTCCTTCGTCTCGTTTCGCTCTCTTACACCCTCCTTCATCTCCTTTCGCTCTCTTTCACCCTACTTCGTCTCGTTTCTCTCTCTTTCACCCTGCTTCGTCTCGTTTCACTCTCTTCCACCCTCCTTCATCTCGTTTAGCTCTCTTTCGTCCTCCTTATTCTCGTTTCGCTCTCTTTCACCCACCTTCATCTCGTTTCGCTCTCTTTCACCCTACTTCGTCTCGTTTCGGTCTCCTTCACCCTCCTTCGTCTCGTTCCACTCTCTTTCACCCTCCTTCGACTCCTTTCGCTCTCTTTCACCCTCCTTCATCTCATTTCGCTCTCTTTCACCCTCCTTCGTCTCGTTTCGCTCTCTTTCACCTTTCTTCGTCTCGTTTCGCTCTCTTTCACCCTCCCTCGTCTCGTTTCGCTCTCTTTTACCCTCCTTCGTCTCGTTTCGCTCTCTTTCACTCTCCTTTGTCTCGTTTCGTGCTCTTTCACCCTCCTTCCTCTCGTTTCGCTCTCTTTCACCCACCATCGTCTTGTTTCACTCTCTTTCACCCTCCTTCGTCTCGTTTCGCTCTCTTTCACCCTCCACCGTTTTGTTTCGCTCTCTTTCACCCTCCACCGTCTCGTTTCTCTCTCTTTGACCCTCCTTCATCTCGTTTCGCTCTCTTTCACCCTCCTTCGTCTCGTTTCGCTCTCTTTCCCCCTCCTTCTTCTCGTTTCGCTCTCTTTCACCCTCCTTCATCTCGTTTCGCTCTCTTTCACACTCCTTCGTCTCGTTTCGGTCTCTTTCACCCTCCTTCGTCTCGTTCCATGCTCTTTCACCCTCCTTCGACTCCTTTCGCTCTCTTTCACCCTCCTTCGTCTCGTTTAGCTCTCTTTCACTCTCCTTCATCTTGTATCGCTCTCTTTCACCCTCCTTCGTCTCGATTCGCTCTCTTTGACCCTCCTTCATCTCGTTTCGCTCTCTTTCACCCTCCTTCATCTCGGATCGCTCTCTTTCACCCTCCTTCTTCTCGTTTCACTCTCTTTCACCCTCCTTCGTCTCGTTTCGCTCTCTTTCACCCTCCTTCATCTCGTTTCGGTCTCTTTCACCCTCCTTCGTCTCGTTCCACTCTCTTTCACCCTCCTTCAACTCCTTTCGCTCTCTTTCACCCTCCTTCGTCTCATTTCGCTCTCTTTCACCCTCCTTTCGCTCTCTTTCACCCTCCTTCATCTCGTTTGGCTCTCTTTCGCCCTCCTTCCTCTCGTTTTGCTCTCTTTCACCCTTCTTTCGTCTTGTTTCGCTCTGTTGCACCCGCCTTCATCTCGTTTCGCCCTCTTTCACCCTCCTTCGTCTCGTTTCGCTCTCTTTCACCCTCCTTCATCTCGTTTCGCTCTCTTTCACCCTCCTTCATCTCGTTTCGCTCCCTTTCACCCTCCTTTGTCTCGTTTCGCTCTCTTTCACCTTCCTTCGTCTCGTTTCGCTCTCTTTCACCTTCCTTCGTCTCGTTTCTGTCTCTTTCACCCTCCTTTGTCTCGTTTCGCTCTCTTCCACCCTCCTTCATCTCGTTTCGCTCTCTTTCACCCTCCTTCGTCTCGTTTCGCTCTCTTTCACCCTCCTTCTTCTCGTTTCACTCTCTTTCACCCTCCTTCGTCTCGTTTCGCTCTCTTTCACCCTCCTTCGTCTCGTTTCGGTCTCTTTCACCCTCCTTCGTCTCGTTCCACTCTCTTTCACCCTCCTTCAACTCCTTTCGCTCTCTTTCACCCTCCTTCGTCTCATTTCGCTCTCTTTCACCCTCCTTTCGCTCTCTTTCACCCTCCTTCATCTCGTTTGGCTCTCTTTCGCCCTCCTTCCTCTCGTTTTGCTCTCTTTCACCCTTCTTTCGTCTTGTTTCGCTCTGTTGCACCCGACTTCATCTCGTTTCGCCCTCTTTCACCCTCCTTCGTCTCGTTTCGCTCTCTTTCACCCTCCTTCATCTCGTTTCGCTCTCTTTCACCCTCCTTCATCTCGTTTCGCTCCCTTTCACCCTCCTTTGTCTCGTTTCGCTCTCTTTCACCTTCCTTCGTCTCGTTTCGCTCTCTTTCACCTTCCTTCGTCTCGTTTCTGTCTCTTTCACCCTCCTTCGTCTCGTTTCGCTCTCTTCCACCCTCCTTCATCTCGTTTCGCTCTCTTTCACCCTCCTTCGTCTCGTTTCGCTCTCTTTCACCCTCCTTCCTCTCGTTTCGCTCTCTTTCACCCTCCATCGTCTCGTTTCGCTCTCTTTCACCCTGCTTCGTCTCGTTTCGCTCTCTTTCACGCTCCACCATCTTGTTTCACTCTCTTTGACCCTCCTTCATCTCGTTTAGCTCTCTTGCACCCTCCTTCGTCTCGTTTCGCTCTGTTTTACACTCCTTCGTCTCGTTTTGCTCTCTTTCACCCTCCTTCGTCTTGTTTCGCACTCTTTCACCCTCCTTCCTCTCGTTTCGCTCTCTTTCACCCTCCTTCCTCTCGTTTCACTCTCTTTCGCCCTCCTTCGTCTTGTTTCGCTCTCTTTCACCCTCCTTCGTCTCGTTTCGCTCTCTTTCACCCTCCACCGTCTCGTTTAGCTATCTTTCACCCTCCTTCATCTCGTTTCGCTCTCTTTCACCCTCCTCCATCTCGTTTCGCTCCCTTTCACCCTCCTTCCTCTAGTTTCGCTCTCTTTCACACTCCATCATCTCGTTTCGCTCTCTTTCACCCTCCTTCGACTCCTTTCGCTCTCTTTCACCCTCCTTCGTCTCGTTTCGCTCTCTTACACCCTCCTTCATCTCCTTTCGCTCTCTTTCGTCCTCCTTATTCTCGTTTCGCTCTCTTTCACCCACCTTCATCTCGTTTCGCTCTCTTTCACCCTCCTTCGTCTCGTTTCGGTCTCCTTCACCCTCCTTCGTCTCGTTCCACTCTCTTTCACCCTCCTTCGACTCCTTTCGCTCTCTTTCACCCTCCTTCATCTCATTTCGCTCTATTTCACCCTCCTTCGTCTCGTTTCGCTCTCTTTCACCTTTCTTCGTCTCGTTTCGCTCTCTTTCACCCTCCCTCGTCTCGTTTCGCTCTCTTTTACCCTCCTTCGTCTCGTTTCGCTATCTTTCACCCTCCTTTGTCTCGTTTCGCGCTCTTTCACCCTCCTTCCTCTCGTTTCGCTCTCTTTCACCCTCCACCGTTTTGTTTCGCTCCCTTTCACCCTTCACCGTCTCGTTTCTCTCTCTTTGACCCTCCTTCATCTCGTTTCGCTCTCTTTCACCCTCCTTCGACTCCTTTCGCTCTCTTTCACCCTCCTTCATCTCATTTCGCTCTATTTCACCCTCCTTCGTCTCGTTTCGCTCTCTTTCACCTTTCTTCGTCTCGTTTCGCTCTCTTTCACCCTCCTTCGTCTCGTTTCGCTCTCTTTCACCCTCCTTCCTCTCGTTTCGCTCTCTTTCACCCTCCATCGTCTCGTTTCGCTCTCTTTCACCCTGCTTCGTCTCGTTTCGCTCTCTTTCACGCTCCACCATCTTGTTTCGCTCTCTTTTACCCTCCTTCATCTCGTTTAGCTCTCTTGCACCCTCCTTCGTCTCGTTTCGCTCTGTTTTACACTCCTTCGTCTCGTTTTGCTCTCTTTCACCCTCCTTCGTCTTGTTTCGCACTCTTTCACCCTCCTTCCTCTCGTTTCGCTCTCTTTCACCCTCCTTCCTCTCGTTTCACTCTCTTTCGCCCTCCTTCGTCTTGTTTCGCTCTCTTTCACCCTCCTTCGTCTCGTTTCGCTCTCTTTCACCCTCCACCGTCTCGTTTAGCTATCTTTCACCCTCCTTCATCTCGTTTCGCTCTTTTTCACCCTCCTCCATCTCGTTTCGCTCCCTTTCACCCTCCTTCCTCTCGTTTCGCTCTCTTTCACACTCCATCATCTCGTTTCGCTCTCTTTCACCCTCCTTCGACTCCTTTCGCTCTCTTTCACCCTCCTTCGTCTCGTTTCGCTCTCTTACACCCTCCTTCATCTCCTTTCGCTCTCTTTCACCCTCCTTCGTCTCGTTTCTCTCTCTTTCACCCTGCTTCGTCTCGTTTCACTCTCTTCCACCCTCCTTCATCTCGTTTAGCTCTCTTTCGTCCTCCTTATTCTCGTTTCGCTCTCTTTCACCCACCTTCATCTCGTTTCGCTCTCTTTCACCCTCCTTCGTCTCGTTTCGGTCTCCTTCACCCTCCTTCGTCTCGTTCCACTCTCTTTCACCCTCCTTCGACTCCTTTCGCTCTCTTTCACCCTCCTTCATCTCATTTCGCTCTATTTCACCCTCCTTCGTCTCGTTTCGCTCTCTTTCACCTTTCTTCGTCTCGTTTCGCTCTCTTACACCCTCCTTCATCTCCTTTCGCTCTCTTTCACCCTCCTTCATCTCGTTTCGCTCTCTTTCACCCTCCTTCGTCTCGTTTCGCTCTCTTTCACCCTCCTTCGTCTCGTTCCGCTCTCTTTCACCCTCCTTCGACTCCGTTCGATCTCTTTCATCCTCCTTCGTCTCGTTTCGCTCTCTTTCACCCTCCTTCATCTCGTTTCGCTCTCTTTCACCCTCCTTCATCTCGTTTTGCTCTCTTTCACCCTCCTTCCTCTCGTTTCGCTCTCTTTCGCCCTCCTTCATCTTGTTTCGCACTCTTTCACCCTCCTTCGTCTCGTTTCGCTCTCTTTCACCCTCCACCGTCTCGTTTAGCTCTCTTTCACCCTCCTTCATCTTGTTTCACTCTCTTTCTCCCTCCTTCGTCTCGTTTTGCTCTCTTTCACCCACCTTCGTCTCGTTTCGCTCTCTTTCACCCTCCTTCGTCTCGTTTCGGTCTCCTTCACCCTCCTTCATCTCGTTCCACTCTCTTTCACCCTCCTTCGACTCCTTTCGCTCTCTTTCACCCTCCTTCATCTCATTTCGCTCTCTTTCACCCTCCTTCGTCTCGTTTCGCTCTCTTTCACCTTTCTTCGTCTCGTTTCGCTCTCTTTCACTCTCCCTCGTCTCGTTTCGCTCTCTTTTACCCTCCTTCGTCTCGTTTCGCTCTCTTTCACTCTCCTTTGTCTCGTTTCGCTCTCTTTCACCCACCATCGTCTTGTTTCACTCTCTTTCACCCTCCTTCGTCTCGTTTCGCTCTCTTTCACCCTCCACCGTTTTGTTTCGCTCTCTTTCACCCTCCACCGTCTCGTTTCTCTCTCTTTGACCCTCCTTCATCTCGTTTCGCTCTCTTTCACCCTCCTTCGTCTCGTTTCGCTCTCTTTCCCCCTCCTTCTTCTCGTTTCGCTCTCTTTCACCCTCCTTCATCTCGTTTCGCTCTCTTTCACACTCCTTCGTCTCGTTTCGGTCTCTTTCACCCTCCTTCGTCTCGTTCCATGCTCTTTCACCCTCCTTCGACTCCTTTCGCTCTCTTTCACCCTCCTTCGTCTCGTTTACCTCTCTTTCACCCTCCTTCATCTTGTATCGCTCTCTTTCACCCTCCTTCGTCTCGATTCGCTCTCTTTGACCCTCCTTCATCTCGTTTCGCTCTCTTTCACCCTCCTTCATCTCGGATCGCTCTCTTTCACCCTGCTTCTTCTCGTTTCACTCTCTTTCACCCTCCTTCGTCTCGTTTCGCTCTCTTTCACCCTCCTTCGTCTCGTTTCGGTCTCTTTCACCCTCCTTCGTCTCGTTCCACTCTCTTTCACCCTCCTTCAACTCCTTTTGCTCTCTTTCACCCTCCTTCGTCTCATTTCGCTCTCTTTCACCCTCCTTTCGCTCTCTTTCACCCTCCTTCATCTCGTTTGGCTCTCTTTCGCCCTCCTTCCTCTCGTTTTGCTCTCTTTCACCCTTCTTTCGTCTTGTTTCGCTCTGTTGCACCCGCCTTCATCTCGTTTCGCCCTCTTTCACCCTCCTTCGTCTCGTTTCGCTCTCTTTCACCCTCCTTCATCTCGTTTCGCTCTCTTTCACCCTCCTTCATCTCGTTTCGCTCCCTTTCACCCTCCTCTGTCTCGTTTCGCTCTCTTTCACCTTCCTTCGTCTCGTTTCGCTCTCTTTCACCTTCCTTCGTCTCGTTTCTGTCTCTTTCACCCTCCTTCGTCTCGTTTCGCTCTCTTCCACCCTCCTTCATCTCGTTTCGCTCTCTTTCACCCTCCTTCGTCTCGTTTCGCACTCTTTCACCCTCCTTCTTCTCGTTTCACTCTCTTTCACCCTCCTTCGTCTCGTTTCGCTCTCTTTCACCCTCCTTCGTCTCGTTTCGGTCTCTTTCACCCTCCTTCGTCTCGTTCCACTCTCTTTCACCCTCCTTCAACTCCTTTCGCTCTCTTTCACCCTCCTTCGTCTCATTTCGCTCTCTTTCACCCTCCTTTCGCTCTCTTTCACCCTCCTTCATCTCGTTTGGCTCTCTTTCGCCCTCCTTCCTCTCGTTTTGCTCTCTTTCACCCTTCTTTCGTCTTGTTTCGCTCTGTTGCACCCGCCTTCATCTCGTTTCGCCCTCTTTCACCCTCCTTCGTCTCGTTTCGCTCTCTTTCACCCTCCTTCATCTCGTTTCGCTCTCTTTCACCCTCCTTCATTTCGTTTCGCTCCCTTTCACCCTCCTTTGTCTCGTTTCGCTCTCTTTCACCTTCCTTCGTCTCGTTTCGCTCTCTTTCACCTTCCTTCGTCTCGTTTCTGTCTCTTTCACCCTCCTTCGTCTCGTTTCGCTCTCTTCCACCCTCCTTCATCTCGTTTCGCTCTCTTTCACCCTCCTTCGTCTCGTTTCGCTCTCTTTCACCCTCCTTCGTCTCGTTTCGCTCTCTTTCACCCTCCTTCCTCTCGTTTCGCTCTCTTTCACCCTCCATCGTCTCGTTTCGCTCTCTTTCACCCTGCTTCGTCTCGTTTCGCTCTCTTTCACGCTCCACCATCTTGTTTCGCTCTCTTTGACCCTCCTTCATCTCGTTTAGCTCTCTTGCACCCTCCTTCGTCTCGTTTCGCTCTGTTTTACACTCCTTCGTCTCGTTTTGCTCTCTTTCACCCTCCTTCGTCTTGTTTCGCACTCTTTCACCCTCCTTCCTCTCGTTTCGCTCTCTTTCACCCTCCTTCCTCTCGTTTCACTCTCTTTCGCCCTCCTTCGTCTTGTTTCGCTCTCTTTCACCCTCCTTCGTCTCGTTTCGCTCTCTTTCACCCTCCACCGTCTCGTTTAGCTATCTTTCACCCTCCTTCATCTCGTTTCGCTCTCTTTCACCCTCCTCCATCTCGTTTCGCTCCCTTTCACCCTCCTTCCTCTCGTTTCGCTCTCTTTCACACTCCATCATCTCGTTTCGCTCTCTTTCACCCTCCTTCGACTCCTTTCGCTCTCTTTCACCCTCCTTCGTCTCGTTTCGCTCTCTTACACCCTCCTTCATCTCCTTTCGCTCTCTTTCACCCTCCTTCGTCTCGTTTCTCTCTCTTTCACCCTGCTTCGTCTCGTTTCACTCTCTTCCACCCTCCTTCATCTCGTTTAGCTCTCTTTCGTCCTCCTTATTCTCGTTTCGCTCTCTTTCACCCACCTTCATCTCGTTTCGCTCTCTTTCACCCTCCTTCGTCTCGTTTCGGTCTCCTTCACCCTCCTTCGTCTCGTTCCACTCTCTTTCACCCTCCGTCGACTCCTTTCGCTCTCTTTCACCCTCCTTCATCTCATTTCGCTCTATTTCACCCTCCTTCGTCTCGTTTCGCTCTCTTTCACCTTTCTTCGTCTCGTTTCGCTCTCTTTCACCCTCCCTCGTCTCGTTTCGCTCTCTTTTACCCTCCTTCGTCTCGTTTCGCTATCTTTCACCCTCCTTTGTCTCGTTTCGCGCTCTTTCACCCTCCTTCCTCTCGTTTCGCTCTCTTTCACCCTCCACCGTTTTGTTTCGCTCTCTTTCACCCTTCACCGTCTCGTTTCTCTCTCTTTGACCCTCCTTCATCTCGTTTCGCTCTCTTTCACCCTCCTTCGTCTCGTTTCGCTCTCTTTCACCCTCCTTCTTCTCGTTTCGCTCTCTTTCACCCTCTTTCGTCTCGTTTCGCTCTCTTTCACCCTCCTTCGTCTCGTTTCGGTCTCTTTCACCCTCCTTCGTCTCGTTCCACTCACTTTCACCCTCCTTCGACTCCTTTCGCTCTTTTCACCCTCCTTCGTCTCGTTTAGCTCTCTTTCACCATCCTTCATCTCGTTTCGCTCTCTTTCACCCTCCTTCGTCTCGATTCGCTCTCTTTGACCCTCCTTCATCTCGTTTCGCTCTCTTTCACCCTCCTTCATCTCGTATCGCTCTCTTTCACCCTCTTTCTTCTCGTTTCACTCTCTTTCACCCTCCTTCATCTCGTTTCGCTCTATTTCGCCCTTCTTCGTCTCGTTTCGGTCTCTTTCACCCTCCTTCGTCTCGTTCCACTCTCTTTCACCCTCCTTCAACTCCTTTCGCTCTCTTTCACCCTCCTTCATCTCATTTCGCTCTCTTTCACCCTCCTTCATCTCCTTTCGCTCTCTTTCACCCTACTTCATCTAGTTTCGCTCTCTTTCACCCTCCTTCCTCTCGTTTTGCTCTCTTTCACCCTTCTTTCGTCTTGGTTCGCTCTGTTCCACCCGCCTTCGTCTCGTTTCGCCCTCTTTCACCCTCCTTCCTCTCGTTTCGCTCTCTTTCACCCTCCTTCATCTCGTTTCGCTCTCTTTCACCCTCCTTCATCTCGTTTCGCTCCCTTTCACCCTCCTTTGTCTCGTTTCGCTCTCTTTCACCTTCCTTCGTCTCGTTTCGCTCTCTTTCACCTTCCTTCTTCTCGTTTCTGTCTCTTTCAGCCTCCTTCGTCTCGTTTCGCTCTCTTTCACCCTCCTTCATCTCGTTTCGCTCTCTTTCACCCTCCTTCGTCTCGTTTCGCTCTCTTTCATCCTCCTTCCTCTCTTTTCGCTCTCTTTCACCCTCCATCGTCTCGTTTCGCTCTCTTTCACCCTCCTTCATCTTGTTTCGCTCTCTTTCACGCTCCACCGTCTTGTTTCGCTCTCTTTGACCCTCCTTCGTCTCGTTTAGCTCTCTTGCACCCTCCTTCGTCTCGTTTCGCTCTGTTTTACACTCCTTCGTCTCGTTTTGCTCTCTTTCACCCTCCTTCGTCTCGTTTCGCTCTCTTTCACCCTCCTTCGTCTTGTTTCGCTCTGTTCCACCCACCTTCGTCTCCTTTCGCCCTCTTTCACCCTCCTTCGTCTCGTTTCACTCTCTTTCACCCTCCTTCGTCTCGTTTCGTTCTCTTTCACCCTCCTTCGTCTCGTTCCGCTCTCTTTCACCCTCCTTCGACTCCTTTCGCTCTCCTTCACCCTCCTTCGTCTCGTTTCACTCTCTTTCACCCTCCTTCATCTCATTTCGCTCTCTTTCACACTCCTTCATCTCGTTTCGCTCTCTTTCACCCTCCTTCCTCTCGTTTAGCTATCTTTCACCCTCCTTCATCTCGTTTCGCTCTTTTTCACCCTCCTTCATCTCGTTTCGCTCTCTTTCACCCTCCTTCTTCTCGTTTCGCTCTTTTTCACCCTCCTTCCTCTCGTTTCGCTCTCTTTCACACTCCATCATCTCGTTTCGCTCTCTTTCACCCTCCTTCGAATCCTTTCGCTCTCTTTCACCCTCCTTCGTCTCGTTTCGCTCTCTTACACCCTCCTTCATCTCCTTTCGCTCTCTTTCACCCTCTTCGTCTCGTTTCTCTCTCTTTCATCCTCCTTATTCTCGTTTCGCTCTCTTTCACCCTCTTTCGTCTCGTTTCGCTCTCTTTCACCCTCCTTCGTCTCGTTTCGGTCTCTTTCACCCTCCTTCGTCTCGTTCCACTCACTTTCACCCTCCTTCGACTCCTTTCGCTCTCTTTCACCCTCCTTCGTCTCGTTTAGCTCTCTTTCACCATCCTTCATCTCGTTTCGCTCTCTTTCACCCTCCTTCGTCTCGATTCGCTCTCTTTGACCCTCCTTCATCTCGTTTCGCTCTCTTTCACCCTCCTTCATCTCGTATCGCTCTCTTTCACCCTCTTTCTTCTCGTTTCACTCTCTTTCACCCTCCTTCGTCTCGTTTCGCTCTCTTTCGCCCTCCTCCGTCTCGTTTCGGTCTCTTTCACCCTCCTTCGTCTTGTTCCACTCTCTTTCACCCTCCTTCAACTCCTTTCGCTCTCTTTCACCCTCCTTCATCTCATTTCGCTCTCTTTCACCCTCCTTCATCTCCTTTCGCTCTCTTTCACCCTACTTCATCTAGTTTCGCTCTCTTTCACCCTCCTTCCTCTTGTTTCGCTCTCTTTGACCCTCCTTCATCTCGTTTAGCTCTCTTGCACCCTCCTTCGTCTCGTTTCGCTCTGTTTTACACTCCTTCGTCTCGTTTTGCTCTCTTTCACCCTCCTTCGTCTTGTTTCGCACTCTTTCACCCTCCTTCCTCTCGTTTCGCTCTCTTTCACCCTCCTTCCTCTCGTTTCACTCTCTTTCGCCCTCCTTCGTCTAGTTTCGCTCTCTTTCACCCTCCTTCGTCTCGTTTCGCTCTCTTTCACCCTCCACCGTCTCGTTTAGCTATCTTTCACCCTCCTTCATCTCGTTTCGCTCTCTTTCACCCTTCTCCATCTCGTTTCGCTCCCTTTCACCCTCCTTCCTCTCGTTTCGCTCTCTTTCACACTCCATCATCTCGTTTCGCTCTCTTTCACCCTCCTTCGACTCCTTTCGCTCTCTTTCACCCTCCTTCGTCTCGTTTCGCTCTCTTACACCCTCCTTCATCTCCTTTCGCTCTCTTTCACCCTCCTTCGTCTCGTTTCTCTCTCTTTCACCCTGCTTCGTCTCGTTTCACTCTCTTCCACCCTCCTTCATCTCGTTTAGCTCTCTTTCGTCCTCCTTATTCTCGTTTCGCTCTCTTTCACCCACCTTCATCTCGTTTCGCTCTCTTTCACCCTCCTTCGTCTCGTTTCGGTCTCCTTCACCCTCCTTCGTCTCGTTCCACTCTCTTTCACCCTCCGTCGACTCCTTTCGCTCTCTTTCACCCTCCTTCATCTCATTTCGCTCTATTTCACCCTCCTTCGTCTCGTTTCGCTCTCTTTCACCTTTCTTCGTCTCGTTTCGCTCTCTTTCACCCTCCCTCGTCTCGTTTCGCTCTCTTTTACCCTCCTTCGTCTCGTTTCGCTATCTTTCACCCTCCTTTGTCTCGTTTCGCGCTCTTTCACCCTCCTTCCTCTCGTTTCGCTCTCTTTCACCCTCCACCGTTTTGTTTCGCTCTCTTTCACCCTTCACCGTCTCGTTTCTCTCTCTTTGACCCTCCTTCATCTCGTTTCGCTCTCTTTCACCCTCCTTCGTCTCGTTTCGCTCTCTTTCACCCTCCTTCTTCTCGTTTCGCTCTCTTTCACCCTCTTTCGTCTCGTTTCGCTCTCTTTCACCCTCCTTCGTCTCGTTTCGGTCTCTTTCACCCTCCTTCGTCTCGTTCCACTCACTTTCACCCTCCTTCGACTCCTTTCGCTCTTTTCACCCTCCTTCGTCTCGTTTAGCTCTCTTTCACCATCCTTCATCTCGTTTCGCTCTCTTTCACCCTCCTTCGTCTCGATTCGCTCTCTTTGACCCTCCTTCATCTCGTTTCGCTCTCTTTCACCCTCCTTCATCTCGTATCGCTCTCTTTCACCCTCTTTCTTCTCGTTTCACTCTCTTTCACCCTCCTTCGTCTCGTTTCGCTCTATTTCGCCCTTTTTCGTCTCGTTTCGGTCTCTTTCACCCTCCTTCGTCTCGTTCCACTCTCTTTCACCCTCCTTCAACTCCTTTCGCTCTCTTTCACCCTCCTTCATCTCATTTCGCTCTCTTTCACCCTCCTTCATCTCCTTTCGCTCTCTTTCACCCTACTTCATCTAGTTTCGCTCTCTTTCACCCTCCTTCCTCTCGTTTTGCTCTCTTTCACCCTTCTTTCGTCTTGGTTCGCTCTGTTCCACCCGCCTTCGTCTCGTTTCGCCCTCTTTCACCCTCCTTCCTCTCGTTTCGCTCTCTTTCACCCTCCTTCATCTCGTTTCGCTCTCTTTCACCCTCCTTCATCTCGTTTCGCTCCCTTTCACCCTCCTTTGTCTCGTTTCGCTCTCTTTCACCTTCCTTCGTCTCGTTTCGCTCTCTTTCACCTTCCTTCTTCTCGTTTCTGTCTCTTTCAGCCTCCTTCGTCTCGTTTCGCTCTCTTTCACCCTCCTTCATCTCGTTTCGCTCTCTTTCACCCTCCTTCGTCTCGTTTCGCTCTCTTTCATCCTCCTTCCTCTCTTTTCGCTCTCTTTCACCCTCCATCGTCTCGTTTCGCTCTCTTTCACCCTCCTTCATCTTGTTTCGCTCTCTTTCACGCTCCACCGTCTTGTTTCGCTCTCTTTGACCCTCCTTCGTCTCGTTTAGCTCTCTTGCACCCTCCTTCGTCTCGTTTCGCTCTGTTTTACACTCCTTCGTCTCGTTTTGCTCTCTTTCACCCTCCTTCGTCTCGTTTCGCTCTCTTTCACCCTCCTTCGTCTTGTTTCGCTCTGTTCCACCCACCTTCGTCTCCTTTCGCCCTCTTTCACCCTCCTTCGTCTCGTTTCACTCTCTTTCACCCTCCTTCGTCTCGTTTCGTTCTCTTTCACCCTCCTTCGTCTCGTTCCGCTCTCTTTCACCCTCCTTCGACTCCTTTCGCTCTCCTTCACCCTCCTTCGTCTCGTTTCACTCTCTTTCACCCTCCTTCATCTCATTTCGCTCTCTTTCACCCTCCTTCATCTCGTTTCGCTCTCTTTCACCCTCCTTCCTCTCGTTTAGCTATCTTTCACCCTCCTTCATCTCGTTTCGCTCTTTTTCACCCTCCTTCATCTCGTTTCGCTCTCTTTCACCCTCCTTCTTCTCGTTTCGCTCTTTTTCACCCTCCTTCCTCTCGTTTCGCTCTCTTTCACACTCCATCATCTCGTTTCGCTCTCTTTCACCCTCCTTCGAATCCTTTCGCTCTCTTTCACCCTCCTTCGTCTCGTTTCGCTCTCTTACACCCTCCTTCATCTCCTTTCGCTCTCTTTCACCCTCTTCGTCTCGTTTCTCTCTCTTTCATCCTCCTTATTCTCGTTTCGCTCTCTTTCACCCTCTTTCGTCTCGTTTCGCTCTCTTTCACCCTCCTTCGTCTCGTTTCGGTCTCTTTCACCCTCCTTCGTCTCGTTCCACTCACTTTCACCCTCCTTCGACTCCTTTCGCTCTCTTTCACCCTCCTTCGTCTCGTTTAGCTCTCTTTCACCATCCTTCATCTCGTTTCGCTCTCTTTCACCCTCCTTCGTCTCGATTCGCTCTCTTTGACCCTCCTTCATCTCGTTTCGCTCTCTTTCACCCTCCTTCATCTCGTATCGCTCTCTTTCACCCTCTTTCTTCTCGTTTCACTCTCTTTCACCCTCCTTCGTCTCGTTTCGCTCTCTTTCGCCCTCCTTCGTCTCGTTTCGGTCTCTTTCACCCTCCTTCGTCTTGTTCCACTCTCTTTCACCCTCCTTCAACTCCTTTCGCTCTCTTTCACCCTCCTTCATCTCATTTCGCTCTCTTTCACCCTCCTTCATCTCCTTTCGCTCTCTTTCACCCTACTTCATCTAGTTTCGCTCTCTTTCACCCTCCTTCCTCTCGTTTTGCTCTCTTTCACCCTTCTTTCGTCTTGGTTCGCTCTGTTCCACCCGCCTTCGTCTCGTTTCGCCCTCTTTCACCCTCCTTCCTCTCGTTTCGCTCTCTTTCACCCTCCTTCATCTCGTTTCGCTCTCTTTCACCCTCCTTCATCTCGTTTCGCTCCCTTTCACCCTCCTTTGTCTCGTTTCGCTCTCTTTCACCTTCCTTCGACTCGTTTCGCTCTCTTTCACCTTCCTTCGTCTCGTTTCTGTCTCTTTCACCCTCCTTCGTCTCGTTTCGCTCTCTTCCACCCTCCTTCATCTCGTTTCGCTCTCTTTCACCCTCCTTCGTCTCGTTTCGCTCTCTTTCAACCTCCTTCCTCTCTTTTCGCTCTCTTTCACCCTCCATCGTCTCGTTTCGCTCTCTTTCACCCTCCTTCATCTTGTTTCGCTCTCTTTCACGCTCCACCGTCTTGTTTCGCTCTCTTTGAACCTCCTTCGTCTCGTTTAGCTCTCTTGCACCCTCCTTCGTCTCGTTTCGCTCTGTTTTACACTCCTTCGTCTCGTTTTGCTCTCTTTCACCCTCCTTCGTCTCGTTTCGCTCTCTTTCACCCTCCTTCGTTTTGTTTCGCTCTGTTCCACCCACCTTCGTCTCGTTTCGCCCTCTTTCACCCTCCTTCGTCTCGTTTCACTCTCTTTCACCCTCCTTCGTCTCGTTTCGTTCTCTTTCACCCTCCTTCCTCTCGTTTCGCTCTCTTTCACACTCCATCATCTCGTTTCGCTCTCTTTCACCCTCCTTCGAATCCTTTCGCTCTCTTTCACCCTCCTTCGTCTCGTTTCGCTCTCTTTCATCCTCCTTATTCTCGTTTCGCTCTCTTTCACCCTCTTTCGTCTCGTTTCGCTCTCTTTCACCCTCCTTCGTCTCGTTTCGGTCTCTTTCACCCTCCTTCGTCTCGTTCCACTCACTTTCACCCTCCTTCGACTCCTTTCGCTCTCTTTCACCCTCCTTCGTCTCGTTTAGCTCTCTTTCACCATCCTTCATCTCGTTTCGCTCTCTTTCACCCTCCTTCGTCTCGATTCGCTCTCTTTGACCCTCCTTCATCTCGTTTCGCTCTCTTTCACCCTCCTTCATCTCGTATCGCTCTCTTTCACCCTCTTTCTTCTCGTTTCACTCTCTTTCACCCTCCTTCGTCTCGTTTCGCTCTCTTTCGCACTCCTTCGTCTCGTTTCGGTCTCTTTCACCCTCCTTCGTCTCGTTCCACTCTCTTTCACCCTCCTTCAACTCCTTTCGCTCTCTTTCAACCTCCTTCATCTCATTTCGCTCTCTTTCACCCTCCTTCATCTCCTTTCGCTCTCTTTCACCCTACTTCATCTAGTTTCGCTCTCTTTCACCCTCCTTCCTCTCGTTTTGCTCTCTTTCACCCTTCTTTCGTCTTGGTTCGCTCTGTTCCACCCGCCTTCGTCTCGTTTCGCCCTCTTTCACCCTCCTTCCTCTCGTTTCGCTCTCTTTCACCCTCCTTCATCTCGTTTCGCTCTCTTTCACCCTCCTTCATCTCGTTTCGCTCCCTTTCACCCTCCTTTGTCTCGTTTCGCTCTCTTTCACCTTCCTTCGACTCGTTTCGCTCTCTTTCACCTTCCTTCGTCTCGTTTCTGTCTCTTTCACCCTCCTTCGTCTCGTTTCGCTCTCTTCCACCCTCCTTCATCTCGTTTCGCTCTCTTTCACCCTCCTTCGTCTCGTTTCGCTCTCTTTCATCCTCCTTCCTCTCTTTTCGCTCTCTTTCACCCTCCATCGTCTCGTTTCGCTCTCTTTCACCCTCCTTCATCTTGTTTCGCTCTCTTTCACGCTCCACCGTCTTGTTTCGCTCTCTTTGACCCTCCTTCGTCTCGTTTAGCTCTCTTGCACCCTCCTTCGTCTCGTTTCGCTCTGTTTTACACTCCTTCGTCTCGTTTTGCTCTCTTTCACCCTCCTTCGTCTCGTTTCGCTCTCTTTCACCCTCCTTCGTCTTGTTTCGCTCTGTTCCACCCACCTTCGTCTCGTTTCGCCCTCTTTCACCCTCCTTCGTCTCGTTTCACTCTCTTTCACCCTCCTTCGTCTCGTTTCGTTCTCTTTCACCCTCCTTCGTCTCGTTCCGCTCTCTTTCACCCTCCTTCGACTCCTTTCGCTTTCCTTCACCCTCCTTCGTCTCGTTTCACTCTCTTTCACCCTCCTTCATCTCATTTCGCTCTCTTTCACCCTCCTTCATCTCGTTTCGCTCTCTTTCACCCTCCTTCCTCTCGTTTAGCTATCTTTCACCCTCCTTCATCTCGTTTCGCTCTCTTTCACCCTCCTTCATCTCGTTTCGCTCTCTTTCACCCTCCTTCTTCTCGTTTCGCTCTTTTTCACCCTCCTTCCTCTCGTTTCGCTCTCTTTCACCCTCCTTCGTCTCGTTTCGTTCTCTTTCACCCTCCTTCGTCTCGTTCCGCTCTCTTTCACCCTCCTTCGACTCCTTTCGCTCTCTTTCACCCTCCTTCGTCTCGTTTCACTCTCTTCCACCCTCCTTCATCTCGTTTCGCTCTCTTTCACCCTACTTCTTCTCGTTTCGCTCTCTTTCACCCTCCTTCCTCTCGTTTCGCTCTCTTTCACACTCCATCATCTCGTTTCGCTCTCTTTCACCCTCCTTCGTCTCGTTTCGCTCTCTTTCAGCCTCTACCGTCTTGTTTCGCTCTCTTTGACCCTCCTTCGTCTGGTTTAGCTCTCTTGCACACTCCTTCGTCTCGTTTCGCTCTGTTTTACACTCATTCGTCTCGTTTTGCTCACTTTCACCCTCCTTCGTCTCGTTTCGCTCTCTTTCACCCTCCTTCATCTCGTTTCGCCCTCTTTCACCCTCCTTCGTCTCGTTTCACTCTCTTTCACCCTCCTTCATCTCGTTTCGCTCTCTTTCACCCTCCTTCCTCTCGTTTCGCTCTCTTTCACCCTCCTTCCTCTCGTTTCGCTCTCTTTCGCCCTCCTTCGTCTTGTTTCGCTCTCTTTCACCCTCCTTCGTCTCGTTTCGCACTTTTTCACCCTCCACCGTCTCGTTTAGCTCTCTTTCACCCTCCTTCATCTCGTTTCGCTGTCTTTCACCCTCCTTCATCTCATTTTGCTCTCTTTCACCCTCCTTCCTCTCGTTTCGCTCTCTTTCGCCCTCCTTCATCTTGTTTCGCTCTCTTTCACCCTCCTTCGTCTCGTTTCGCTCTCTTTCACCCTCCACCGTCTCGTTTAGCTCTCTTTCACCCTCCTTCATCTTGTTTCGCTCTCTTTCACCCTCCTTCGTCTCGTTTCGCTCTCTGTGACCCTCCTTCATCTCGTTTCGCTCTCATTCACCCTCCTTCGTCTCGTTTCGCTCGCTTTCATCCTCCTTATTCTCGTTTCGCTCTCTTTCACCCACCTTCGTCTTGTTTCGCTCTCTTTCACCCTCCTTCGTCTCGTTTCGGTCTCCTTCACCCTCTTTCGTCTCGTTCCACTCTCATTCACCGTTCTTCGACTCCTTTCGCTCTCTTTCACCCTCCTTCATCTCCTTTCGCTCTCCTTCACCCTCCTTCGTCTCGTTTCGCTCTCTTTCACCTTTCTTCGTCTCGTTTCGCTCTCTTTCACCTTTCTTCGTCTCGTTTCGCTCTCTTTCACCCTCCCTCATCTCGTTTCGCTCTGTTTTACCCTGTTTCGTCTCGTTTAGCTATCTTTCACCCTCCTTCATCTCGTTTCGCTCTCTTTCACCCTCCTTCATCTCGTTTCGCTCTCTTTCACCCTCCTTCATCTCGTTTAGCTATCTTTCACCCACCTTCAACTCGTTTCGCTCTCTTTCACCCTCCTTCTTCTCGTTTCGCTCTCTTTCACCCTCCTTCCTCTCGTTTCGCTCTCTTTCACAATCCATCATCTCGTTTCGCTCTCTTTCACCCTCCTTCGAATCCTTTCGCTCTCTTTCACCCTCCTTCGTCTCGTTTCGCTCTCTTACACCCTCCTTTATCTCCTTTCGCTCTCTTTCACCCTCCTTCGTCTTGTTTCTCTCTCTTTCACCCTCCTTCGTCTCGTTTCACTCTCTTCCACCCTCCTTCATCTCGTTTCGCTCTCTTTCACCCTACTTCATCTCGTTTCGCTCTCTTTCATCCTCCTTCCTCTCATTTTGCTCTCTTTCACACTCCATCCTCTTGTTTCGCTCTCTTTCACCCTCCTTCGTCTCGTTTCGCTCTCTTTCAGCCTCCACCGTCTTGTTTCGCTCTCTTTGACCCTCCTTCGTCTGGTTTAGCTCTCTTGCACCCTCCTTCGTCTCGTTTCGCTCTGTTTTACACTCCTTCGTCTCGTTTCGCTCTCTTTCATCCTCCTTCGACTCGTTTCGCCCTCTTTCACCCTCCTTCGTCTCGTTTCACTCTCTTTCACTCTCCTTCGTCTCGTTTCGTTCTCTTTCACCCTCCTTCGTCTCGTTCCGCTCTCTTTCACCCTCCTTCGACTCCTTTCGCTCTCTTTCACCCTCCTTCGTCTCGTTTCGCTCTCTTACACCCTCCTTCATCTCCTTTCGCTCTCTTTCACCCTCCTTCATCTCGTTTCGCTCTCTTTCACCCTCCTTCCTCTCGTTTCGCTCTCTTTCACCCTCCTTCCTCTCGTTTCGCTCTCTTTCGCCCTCCTTCGTCTTGTTTCGCTCTCTTTCACCCTCCTTCGTCTCGTTTCGCTCTCTTTCACCCTCCTTCGTCTCGTTTCGCTCTCTTTCACCCTCCTTCGTCTCGTTCCGCTCTCTTTCACCCTCCTTCTACTCCTTTCACTCTCTTTGAGCCTCCTTCGACTCGTTTCGCTCTCTTTCACCCTCCTTCATCTCGTTTCGCTCTCTTTCACCCTCCTTTATCTCGTTTCGCTCTCTTTCACCCTCCTTCCTCTCGTTTCGCTCTCTTTCGCCCTCCTTCATCTTGTTTCGCTCTCTTTCACCCTCCTTCGTCTCGTTTCGCTCTCTTTCACCCTCCACCGTCTCGTTTAGCTCTCTTTGACCCTCCTTCATCTTGTTTCGCTCTCTTTCACCCTCCTTCATCTCGTATCGCTCTCTTTCACCCTCTTTCTTCTCGTTTCACTCTCTTTCACCCTCCTTCGTCTCGTTTCGCTCTCTTTCACCCTCCTTCGTCTCGTTTCGGTCTCTTTCACCCACCTTCGTCTCGTTTCACTCTCATTCACCCTCCTTCGTCTCGTTTCGCTCTCTTTCACCCTCCACCGTCTCGTTTAGCTCTCTTTGACCCTCCTTCATCTTGTTTCGCTCTCTTTCACCCTCCTTCATCTCGTATCGCTCTCTTTCACCCTCTTTCTTCTCATTTCGCTCTCTTTCACCCTCCTTCATCTCCTTTCGCTCTCTTTCACCCTCCCTCGTCTCGTTTCGCTCTCTTTTACCCTCCTTCGTCTCGTTTCGCTCTCTTTCACCCTCCTTTGTCTCGTTTCGCGCTCTTTCACCCTCCTTCCTCTCGTTTCGCTCTCTTTCACCCTCCATCGTCTTGTTTCACTCTCTTTCACCCTCCTTCGTCTCGTTTCGCTCTCTTTCACCCTCCACCGTTTTGTTTCACTCTCTTTCACCCTCCACCGTCTCGTTTCTCTCTCTTTGACCCTCCTTCATCTCGTTTCGCTCTATTTCACCCTCCTTCGTCTCGTTTCGCTCTCTTTCACCCTCCTTCTTCTCGTTTCGCTCTCTTTCACCCTCTTTCGTCTCGTTTCGCTCTTTTTCACCCTCCTTCATCTTGTTTCGGTCTCTTTCACCCTCCTTCGTCTCGTTTCGCTCTCTTCCACCCTCCTTCATCTCGTTTCGCTCCCTTTCACCCGCCTTTGTCTCGTTTCGCTCTCTTTCACCCTCCTTCGTCTCGTTTCGCTCTCTTTCACCCTCCTTCCTCTCGTTTCGCTCTCTTTCACCCTCCTTCCTCTCGTTTCGCTCTCTTTCACCCTCCATCGTCTCGTTTCGCTCTCTTTCACCTTCCTTCGTCTCGTTTCTGTCTCTTTCACCCTCCTTCGTCTCGTTTCGCTCTCTTCCACCCTCCTTCATCTCGTTTCGCTCTCTTTCACCCTCCTTCGTCTCGTTTCGCTCTCTTTCACCCTCCTTCCTCTCGTTTCGCTCTCTTTCACCCTCCATCGTCTCGTTTCGCTCTCTTTCACCCTCCTTCGTCTCGTTTCGCTCTCTTTCACGCTCCACCGTCTTGTTTCGCTCTCTTTGACCCTCCTTCGTCTCGTTTAGCTCTCTTGCACCCTCCTTCGTCTCGTTTCGCTCTGTTTTACACTCCTTCGTCTCGTTTTGCTCTCTTTCACCCTCCTTCGTCTCGTTTCGCTCTCTTTCACCCTCCTTCGACTTGTTTCGCTCTGTTCCACCCGCCTTCGTCTCGTTTCGCTCTCTTTCACCCTCCTTCATCTCGTTTCGCTCTCTTTCACCCTCCTTCCTCTCGTTTAGCTATCTTTCACCGTCCTTCGTCTCGTTTCGCTCTCTTTCATCCTTCTTATTCTCGTTTCGCTCTCTTTCACCCACCTTCGTCTCGTTTCGCTCTCTTTCACCCTCCTTCGTCTCGTTTCGGTCTCCTTCACCCTCATTCGCCTCGTTCCACTCTCTTTCACCCTCCTTCGACTCCTTTCGCTCTCTTTCACCCTCCTTCATCTCCTTTCGCTCTCTTTCACCCTCCTTCGTCTCGTTTCGCTCCCTTTCACCTTTCTTCGTCTCGTTTCGCTCTCTTTCACCCTCCCTCGTCTAGCTTCGCTCTCTTTTACCCTCCTTCGTCTCGTTTCGCTCTCTTTCACCCTCCTTTGTCTCGTTTCGTGCTCTTTTACCCTCCTTCCTCTCGTTTCGCTCTCTTTCACCCTCCATCGTCTTGTTTCACTCTCTTTCACCCTCCTTCGACTCGTTTCGCTCTCTTTCACCCTCCTTCTTCTCGTTTCGCTCTCTTTCACCCTCCTTCGTCTCGTTTCGCTCTCTTTTACCCTCCTTCGTCTCGGTCCACTCTCTTTCACCCTCCTTCGACTCCTTTCGCTCTCTTTCACCCTCCTTCGTCTCGTTTAGCTCTCTTTCACCCTCCTTCATCTCGTTTCGCTCTCTTTCACCCTCCTTCATCTCGTTTCGCTCTCTTTCACCCTCCTTCATCTCGTTTAGCTATCTTTCACCCTCCTTCATCTCGTTTCGCTCTCTTTCACCCTCCTTCTTCTCGTTTCGCTCTCTTTCACCCTCCTTCCTCTCGTTTCGCTCTCTTTCACACTCCATCATCTCGTTTCGCTCTCTTTCACCCTCCTTCGACTCCTTTCGCTCGCTTTCACCCTCCTTCGTCTCGTTTCGCTCTCTTACACCCTCCTTCATCTCGTTTCGCTCTCTTTCACCCTCCTTCGTCTCGTTTCTCTCTCTTTCACCCTCCTTCATCTCGTTTCACTCTCTTCCACCCTCCTTCATCTCGTTTCGCTCTCTTTCACCCTACTTCTTCTCGTTTCGCTCTCTTTCACCCTCCTTCCTCTCGTTTCGCTCTCTTTCACACTCCATCCTCTCGTTTCGCTCTCTTTCACTCTCCTTCGTCTCGTTTCGCTCTCTTTCAGCCTCCACCGTCTTGTTTCGCTCTCTTTGACCCTCCTTCGTCTGGTTTAGCTCTCTTGCACCCTCCTTCGTCTCGTTTCGCTCTGTTTTACACTCCTTCGTCTCGTTTCGCTCTCTTTCACCCTCCTTCGTCTCGTTTCGCCCTCTTTCACCCTCCTTCATCTCGTTTCACTCTCTTTCACCCTCCTTCATCTCGTTTCGGTCTCTTTCACCCTCCTTCGTCTCGTTCCTCTCTCTTTCACCCTCCTTCGACTCCTTTCGCTCTCTTTCACCCTCCTTCGTCTCGTTTCGCTCTCTTACACCCTCCTTCATCTCCTTTCGCTCTCTTTCACCCTCCTTCATCTCGTTTCGCTCTCTTTCACCCTCCTTCGTCTCGTTTCGCTCTCTTTCACCCTCCTTCGTCTCGTTCCGCTCTCTTTCACCCTCCTTCGACTCCTTTCGCTCTCTTTCAGCCTCCTTCATCTTGTTTCGTTCTCTTTCACCCTCCTTCGTCTCGTTTCGCTCTCTTTCACCCTCCACCGTCTCGTTTAGCTCTCTTTCACCCTCCTTCATCTTGTTTCACTCTTTTTCACCCTCCTTCGTCTCGTTTCGCTCTCTGTGACCCTCCTTCATCTCGTTTCGCTCTCATTCACCCTCCTTCGTCTCGTTTCGCTCTCTTTCATCCTCCTTATTCTCGTTTCACTCTCTTTCACCCACCTTCGTCTCGTTTCGCTCTCTTTCACCCTCCTTCGTCTCGTTTCGCTCTCTTTCACCCTCCTTCGTCTCGTTCCGCTCTCTTTCACCCTCCTTCGACTCCTTTCGCTCTCTTTCAGCCTCCTTCATCTCGTTTCGCTCTCTTTCACCCTCCTTCATCTCGTTTCGCTCTCTTTCACCCTCCTTCATCTCGTTTTGCTCTCTTTCACCCTCCTTCCTCTCGTTTCGCTCTCTTTCGCCCTCCTTCATCTTGTTTCGCTCTCTTTCACCCTCCTTCGTCTCGTTTCGCTCTCTTTCACCCTCCACCGTCTCGTTTAGCTCTCTTTCACCCTCCTTCATCTTGTTTCGCTCTCTTTCACCCTCCTTCGTCTCGTTTCGCTCTCTGTGACCCTCCTTCATCTCGTTTCGCTCTCATTCACCCTCCTTCGTCTCGTTTCGCTCTCTTTCATCCTCCTAATTCTCGTTTCGCTCTCTTTCACCCACCTTCGTCTCGTTTCGCTCTCTTTCACCCTCCTTCGTCTCGTTTCGGTCTCCTTCACCCTCATTCGTCTCGTTCCACTCTCTTTCACCCTCCTTCGACTCCTTTCGCTCTCTTTCACCCTCCTTCATCTCCTTTCGCTCTCTTTCACCCTCCTTCGTCTCGTTTCGCTCCCTTTCACCTTTCTTCGTCTCGTTTCGCTCTCTTTCACCCTCCCTCGTCTAGCTTCGCTCTCTTTTACCCTCCTTTGTCTCGTTTCGCTCTCTTTCACCCTCCTTTGTCTCGTTTCGTGCTCTTTTACCCTCCTTCCTCTCGTTTCGCTCTCTTTCACCCTCCATCGTCTTGTTTCACTCTCTTTCACCCTCCTTCATCTCGTTTCGCTCTCTTTCACCCTCCTTCTTCTCGTTTCGCTCTCTTTCACCCTCCTTCGTCTCGTTTCGCTCTCTTTTACCCTCCTTCGTCTCGGTCCACTCTCTTTCACCTTCCTTCGTCTCGTTTCGCTCTCTTTCACCCTCCTTCCTCTCGTTTCACTCTCTTTCACACTCCATCATCTCGTTTCGCTCTCTTTCACCCTCCTTCGTCTCGTATCGCTCTCTTGCAGCCTCCACCATCTTGTTTCGCTCTCTTTGACCCTCCTTCGTCTGGTTTAGCTCTCTTGCACCCTCCTTCGTCTCGTTTCGCTCTGTTTTACACTCCTTCGTCTCGTTTCGCTCTCTTTCACCCAATTCATCTCGTTTCGCCCTCCTTCACCCTCCTTCGTCTCGTTTCACTCTCTTTCACCCTCCTTCATCTCGTTTCGTTCTCTTTCACTCTCCTTCGTCTCGTTCCGCTCTCTTTCACCCTCCTTCGACTCCTTTCGCTCTCTTTCACCCTCCTTCATCTCGTTTCGCTCTCTTACACCCTCCTTCATCTCCTTTCGCTCTCTTTCATCCTCCTTCATCTCGTTTCGCTCTCTTTCACCCTCCTTCCTCTCGTTTCGCTCTCTTTCACCCTCCTTCCTCTCGTTTCGCTCTCTTTCGCACTCCTTTGTCTTGTTTCGCTCTCTTTCACCCTCCTTCGTCTCGTTTCGCTCTTTTTCACCCTCCACCGTCTCGTTTAGCTCTCTTTCACCCTCCTTCATCTCGTTTCGCTCTCTTTCACCCTCCTTCGACTAGTTTCGCTCTCTTTCACCCTCCTTCGTCTCGTTCCGCTCTCTTTCACCCTCCTTCGACTCCTTTCGCTCTCTTTCAGCCTCCTTCGACTCCTTTCGCTCTCTTTCAGCCACCTTCGTCTCGTTTCGCTCTCTTTCACCCTCCTTCATCTCGTTTCGCTCTCGTTCACCCTCCTTCATCTCGTTTTGCTCTCTTTCACCCTCCTTCCTCTCGTTTCGCTCTCTTTCGCCCTCCTTCATCTTGTTTCGCTCTCTTTCACCCTCCTTCGTCTCGTTTCGCTCTCTTTCACCCTCCACAGTCTCGTTTAGCTCTCTTTCACCCTCCTTCATCTTGTTTCACTCTCTTTCACCCTCCTTCGTCTCGTTTCGCTCTCTGTGACCCTCCTTCATCTCGTTTCTCTCTCATTCACCCTCCTTCGTCTCGTTTCGCTCTCTTTCATCCTCCTTATTCTCGTTTCGCTCTCTTTCACCCACCTTCGTCTCGTTTCGCTCTCTTTCACCCTCCTTCGTCTCGTTTCGGTCTCCTTCACCCTCCTTCGTCTCGTTCCACTCTCTTTCACCCTCCTTCGACTCCTTTCGCTCTCTTTCACCCTCCTTCATCTCCTTTCGCTCTCTTTCACCCTCCTTCGTCTCGTTTCGCTCTCTTTCACCTTTCTTCGTCTCGTTTCGCTCTCTTTCATCCTCCCTCGTCTAGTTTCGCTCGCTTTTACCCTCCTTCGTCTCGTTTCGCTCTCTTTCACCCTCCTTTGTCTCGTTTCGCGCTCTTTCACCCTCCTTCCTCTCGTTTCGCTCTCTTTCACCCTCCATCGTCTTGTTTCACTCTCTTTCACCCTCCTTCGTCTCGTTTCGCTCTCTTTCACCCTCCACCGTTTTGTTTCGCTCTCTTTCACCCTCCACCATTCTTGTTTCTCTCTCTTTGACCATCCTTCATCTCGTTTCGCTCTCTTTCACCCTCCTTCGTCTCGTTTCGCTCTCTTTCACCCTCCTTCTTCTCGTTTCGCTCACTTTCACCCTCCTTCGTCTCGTTTCGCTCTCTTTCACCCTCCTTCGTCTCGTTTCGGTCTCTTTCACCCTCCTTCGTCTCGGTCCACTCTCTTTCACCCTCCTTCGACTCCTTTCGCTCTCTTTCACCCTCCATCATCTCGTTTAGCTCTCCTTCACCCTCCTTCATCTCGTTTCGCTCTCTTTCACCCTCCTTCGACTAGTTTCGCTCTCTTTCACCCTCCTTCGTCTCGTTCCGCTCTCTTTCACCCTCCTTCGACTCCTTTCGCTCTCTTTCAGCCTCCTTCGACTCCTTTCGCTCTCTTTCAGCCACCTTCGTCTCGTTTCGCTCTCTTTCACCCTCCTTCATCTCGTTTCGCTCTCGTTCACCCTCCTTCATCTCGTTTTGCTCTCTTTCACCCTCCTTCCTCTCGTTTCGCTCTCTTTCGCCCTCCTTCATCTTGTTTCGCTCTCTTTCACCCTCCTTCGTCTCGTTTCGCTCTCTTTCACCCTCCACAGTCTCGTTTAGCTCTCTTTCACCCTCCTTCATCTTGTTTCACTCTCTTTCACCCTCCTTCGTCTCGTTTCGCTCTCTGTGACCCTCCTTCATCTCGTTTCTCTCTCATTCACCCTCCTTCGTCTCGTTTCGCTCTCTTTCATCCTCCTTATTCTCGTTTCGCTCTCTTTCACCCACCTTCGTCTCGTTTCGCTCTCTTTCACCCTCCTTCGTCTCGTTTCGGTCTCCTTCACCCTCCTTCGTCTCGTTCCACTCTCTTTCACCCTCCTTCGACTCCTTTCGCTCTCTTTCACCCTCCTTCATCTCCTTTCGCTCTCTTTCACCCTCCTTCGTCTCGTTTCGCTCTCTTTCACCTTTCTTCGTCTCGTTTCGCTCTCTTTCATCCTCCCTCGTCTAGTTTCGCTCTCTTTTACCCTCCTTCGTCTCGTTTCGCTCTCTTTCACCCTCCTTTGTCTCGTTTCGCGCTCTTTCACCCTCCTTCCTCTCGTTTCGCTCTCTTTCACCCTCCATCGTCTTGTTTCACTCTCTTTCACCCTCCTTCGTCTCGTTTCGCTCTCTTTCACCCTCCACCGTTTTGTTTCGCTCTCTTTCACCCTCCACCATTCTTGTTTCTCTCTCTTTGACCATCCTTCATCTCGTTTCGCTCTCTTTCACCCTCCTTCGTCTCGTTTCGCTCTCTTTCACCCTCCTTCTTCTCGTTTCGCTCACTTTCACCCTCCTTCGTCTCGTTTCGCTCTCTTTCACCCTCCTTCGTCTCGTTTCGGTCTCTTTCACCCTCCTTCGTCTCGGTCCACTCTCTTTCACCCTCCTTCGACTCCTTTCGCTCTCTTTCACCCTCCATCATCTCGTTTAGCTCTCCTTCACCCTCCTTCATCTCGTTTCGCTCTCTTTCACCCTCCTTCGTCTCGATTCGCTCTCTTTGACCCTCCTTCATCTCGTTTCGCTCTCTTTCACCCTCCTTCATCTCGTTTCGCTCTCTTTCACCCTCCTTCTTCTCGTTTCACTCTCTTTCACCCTCCTTCGTCTCGTTTCGCTCTCTTTCACCTTCCTTCGTCTCGTTTCTCTCTCTTTCACCCTCCTTCGTCTCGTTTCGCTCTCTTCGACCCTCCTTCATCTCGTTTCGCTCTCTTTCACCCTCCTTCGTCTCGTTTCGCTCTCTTTCACCCTCCTTCCTCTCGTTTCGCTCTCTTTCACACTCCATCATCTCGTTTCGCTCTCTTTCACCCTCCTTCGTCTCGTTTCGCTCTCTTTCAGCCTCCACCGTCTAGTTTCGCTCTCTTTCACCCTCCTTCGTCTGGTTTAGCTCTCTTGCACCCTCCTTCGTCTCGTTTCGCTCTGTTTTACACTCCTTCGTCTCGTTTCGCTCTCTTTCACCCAATTCGTCTCGTTTCGCCCTCTTTCACCCTCCTTCGTCTCGTTTCACTCTCTTTCACCCTCCTTCATCTCGTTTCGTTCTCTTTTACCCTCCTTCATCTCGGTCCACTCTCTTTCACCCTCCTTCGACTCCTTTCGCTCTCTTTCACCCTCCTTCGTCTCGTTTCGCTCTCTTACACCCTCCTTCATCTCCTTTCGCTCTCTATCACCCTCCTTCATCTCATTTCGCTCTCTTTCACCCTCCTTCCTCTCGTTTCGCTCTCTTTCACCCTCCTTCATCTCGTTTCGCTCTCTTTCACCCTCCTTCTTCTCGTTTCCCTCTCTTTCACCCTCCTTCCTCTCGTTCCGCTCTCTTTCACACTCCATCATCTCATTTCGCTCTCTTTCACCCTCCTTCGACTCCTTTCGCTCTCTTTCACCCTCCTTCGTCTCGTTTCGCTCTCTTACACCCTCCTTCATCTCTTTCGCTCTCTTTCACCCTCCTTCGTCTCGTTTCTCTCTCTTTCACTCTCCTTCGTCTCGTTTCACTCTCTTCCGCCCTCCTTCATCTCGTTTCGCTCTCTTTCACCCTACTTCTTCTCGTTTCGCTCTCTTTCACCCTCCTTCGTCTCGTTTCGCTCTCTTTCAGCCTCTACCGTCTTGTTTCGCTCTCTTTGACCCTCCTTCGTCTGGTTTAGCTCTCTTGCACACTCCTTCGCCTCGTTTCGCTCTGTTTTACACTCCTTCGTCTCGTTTTGCTCACTTTCACCCTCCTTCATCTCGTTTCGCTCTCTTTCACCCTCCTTCGTCTCGTTTCGCCCTCTTTCACCCTCCTTCGTCTCGTTTCACTCTCTTTCACCCTCCTTCATCTCGTTTCGTTCTCTTTCACCCTCCTTCGTCTCGTTCCGCTCTCTTTCACCCTCCTTCGACTCCTTTCGCTCTCTTTCACCCTCCTTCGTCTCGTTTCGCTCTCTTACACCCTCCTTCATCTCCTTTCGCTCTCTTTCACCCTCCTTCAACTCGTTTCGCTCTCTTTCACCCTCCTTCCTCTCGTTTCACTCTCTTTCACCCTCCTTCCTCTCGTTTCGCTCTTTTTCACCCTCCACCGTCTCGGTTAGCTCTCTTTCACCCTCCTTCATCTCGTTTCGCTCTCTTTCACCCTCCTTCATCTCGTTTCGCTCTCTTTCACCCTCCTTCGTCTCGTTCCGCTCTCTTTCACCCTCCTTCGACTCCTTTCGCTCTCTTTCATCCTCCTTATTCTCGTTTCGCTCTCTTTCACCCACCTTCGTCTCGTTTCGCTCTCTTTCACCCTCCTTCGTCTCGTTTCGGTCTCCTTCACCCTCCTTCGTCTCGTTCCACTCTCATTCACCGTCCTTCGACTCCTTTCACTCTCTTTCACCCTCCTTCATCTCCTTTCGCTCTCTTTCACCCTCCTTCATCTCGTTTCGCTCTCTTTCACCTTTCTTCGTCTCGTTTCGCTCTCTTTCACCCTCCCTCATCTTGTTTCGCTCTCTTTCACCTTCCTTCATCTCGTTTCGCTCTCTTTCACGCTCCTTCATCTCGTTTAGCTATCTTTCACCCTCCTTCTTCTCGTTTCGCTCTCTTTCACCCTCCTTCCTCTCGTTTCGCTCTCTTTCACACTCCATCCTCTCGTTTCGCTCTCTTTCACCCTCCTTCGCCTCGTTTCGCTCTCTTTCAGCCTCCACCGTCTTGTTTCGCTCTCTTTGACCCTCCTTCGTCTGGTTTAGCTCTCTTGCACCCTCCTTCGTCTCGTTTTGCTCTGTTTTACACTCCTTCGTCTCGTTTCGCTCTCTTTCACCCTCCTTCGTCTCGTTTCGCCCTCTTTCACCCTCCTTCGTCTCGCTTCATTCTCTTTCACCCTCCTTCGTCTCGTTTCGTTCTCTTTCACCCTCCTTCGTCTCGTTTCGCTCTCTTACACCCTCCTTCATCTCCTTTCGCTCTCTTTCACCCTCCTTCATCTTGTTTCGCTCTCTTTCACCCTCCTTCCTCTCGTTTCGCTCTCTTTCACCCTCCTTCCTCTCGTTTCGCTCTCTTTCGCCCTCCTTCGTCTTGTTTCGCTCTCTTTCACCCTCCTTGGTCTCGTTTCGCTCTTTTTCACCCTCCACCATCTCGTTTAGCTCTCTTTCACCCTCCTTCGTCTCGTTTTGCTCTCTTTCACCCTCCTTCGTCTTGTTTCACTCTGTTCCACCCGCCTTCATCTCGTTGCGCCCTCTTTCACCCTCCTTCGTCTCGTTTCACTCTCTTTCACCCTCCTTCATCTCGTTTCGCTCTCTTTCACACTCCTTCATCTCGTTTCGCTCTCTTTCACCCTCCTTCCTCTCGTTTAGCTATCTTTCACCCTCCTTCATCTCGTTTCGCTCTCTTTCACCCTCCTTCATCTCGTTTCGCTCTCTTTCACCCTCCTTCTTCTCGTTTCGCTCTCTTTCACCCTCCTTCCTCTCGTTTCGCTCTCTTTCACACTCCATCATCTCGTTTCGCTCTCTTTCACCCTCCTTCGACTCTTTTCGCTCTCTTTCACCCTCCTTCGTCTCGTTTCGCTCTCTTACACCCTCCTTCATCTCCTTTCGCTCTCTTTCACCCTCCTTCGTCTCGTTTCTCTCTCTTTCACTCTCCTTCGTCTCGTTTCACTCTCTTCCGCCCTCCTTCATCTCGTTTCGCTCTCTTTCACCCTACTTCTTCTCGTTTCGCTCTCTTTCACCCTCCTTCCTCTCGTTTCGCTCTCTTTCACACTCCATCATCTCGTTTCGCTCTCTTTCACCCTCCTTCGTCTCATTTCGCTCTCTTTCAGCCTCTATCGTCTTGTTTCGCTCTCTTTGACCCTCCTTCGTCTGGTTTAGCTCTCTTGCACACTCCTTCGTCTCGTTTCGCTCTGTTTTACACTCCTTCGTCTCGTTTTGCTCACTTTCACCCTCCTTCGTCTCGTTTCGCTCTATTTCACCCTCCTTCGTCTCGTTTCACTCTCTTTCACCCTCCTTCATCTCGTTTCGTTCTCTTTCACCCTCCTTCGACTCCTTTCGCTCTCTTTCACCCTCCTTCGACTCATTTCGCTCTCTTACACCCTCCTTCATCTCCTTTCGCTCTCTTTTACCCTCCTTCATCTCGTTTCGCTCTCTTTCACCCTCCTTCCTCTCGTTTCGCTCTCTTTCACCCTCCTTCGTCTCGTTCCGCTCTCTTTCACCCTCCTTCGACTCCTTTCGCTCTCTTTCATCCTCCTTATTCTCGTTTCGCTCTCTTTCACCCACCTTCGTCTCGTTTCGCTCTCTTTCACCCTCCTTCGTCTCATTTCGGTCTCCTTCACCCTCCTTCGTCTCGTTCCACTCTCATTCACCGTCCTTCGACTCCTTTCACTCTCTTTCACCCTCCTTCATCTCCTTTCGCTCTCTTTCACCCTCCTTCGTCTCGTTTCGCTCTCTTTCACCTTTCTTCGTCTCGTTTCGCTCTCTTTCACCCTCCCTCATCTCGTTTCGCTCTCTTTCACCCTCCTTCATCTCGTTTCGCTCTCTTTCACCCTCCTTCATCTCGTTTAGCTATCTTTCACCCTCCTTCATCTCGTTTCGCTCTCTTTCACCCTCCTTCTTCTCCTTTTGCTCTCTTTCACCCTCCTTCCTCTCGTTTCGCTCTCTTTCACACTCCATCATCTCGTTTCGCTCTCTTTCACCCTCCTTCGTCTCGTTTCTCTCTCTTTCACTCTCCTTCGTCTCGTTTCACTCTCTTCCGCCCTCCTTCATCTCGTTTCGCTCTCTTTCACCCTACTTCTTCTCGTTTCGTTCTCTTTCACCCTCCTTCGACCCCTTTCGCTCTCTTTCACCCTCCTTCGACTCATTTCGCTCTCTTACACCCTCCTTCATCTCCTTTCGCTCTCTTTCACCCTCCTTCATCTCGTTTCGCTCTCTTTCACCCTCCTTCCTCTCGTTTCGCTCTCTTTCACCCTCCTTCGTCTCGTTCCGCTCTCTTTCACCCTCCTTCGACTCCTTTCGCTCTCTTTCATCCTCCTTATTCTCGTTTCGCTCTCTTTCACCCACCTTCGTCTCGTTTCGCTCTCTTTCACCCTCCTTCGTCTCGTTTCGGTCTCCTTCACCCTCCTTCGTCTCGTTCCACTCTCATTCACCGTCCTTCGACTCCTTTCACTCTCTTTCACCCTCCTTCATCTCCTTTCGCTCTCTTTCACCCTCCTTCGTCTCGTTTCGCTCTCTTTCACCTTTCTTCGTCTCGTTTCGCTCTCTTTCACCCTCCCTCATCTCGTTTCGCTCTCTTTCACCCTCCTTCATCTCGTTTCGCTCTCTTTCACCCTGCTTCATCTCGTTTAGCTATCTTTCACCCTCCTTCATCTCGTTTCGCTCTCTTTCACCCTCCTTCTTCTCGTTTCGCTCTCTTTCACCCTCCTTCCTCTCGTTTCGCTCTCTTTCACACTCCATCATCTCGTTTCGCTCTCTTTCACCCTCCTTCGTCTCGTTTCTCTCTCTTTCACTCTCCTTCGTCTCGTTTCACTCTCTTCCGCCCTCCTTCATCTCGTTTCGCTCTCTTTCACCCTACTTCTTCTCGTTTCGCTCTCTTTCACCCTCCTTCCTCTCGTTTCGCTCTCTTTCACACTCCATCCTCTCGTTTCGCTCTCTTTCACCCTCCTTCGTCTCGTTTCGCTCTCTTTCAGCCTCTATCGTCTTGTTTCGCTCTCTTTGACCCTCCTTCGTCTGGTTTAGCTCTCTTGCACACTCCTTCGTCTCGTTTCGCTCTGTTTTACACTCCTTCGTCTCGTTTCGCTCTCTTTCACCCTCCTTGGTCTCGTTTCGCTCTTTTTCACCCTCCACCATCTCGTTTAGCTCTCTTTCACCCTCCTTCGTCTCGTTTTGCTCTCTTTCACCCTCCTTCGTCTTGTTTCACTCTGTTCCACCCGCCTTCATCTCGTTGCGCCCTCTTTCACCCTCCTTCGTCTCGTTTCACTCTCTTTCACCCTCCTTCATCTCGTTTCGCTCTCTTTCACACTCCTTCATCTCGTTTCGCTCTCTTTCACCCTCCTTCCTCTCGTTTAGCTATCTTTCACCCTCCTTCATCTCGTTTCGCTCTCTTTCACCCTCCTTCATCTCGTTTCGCTCTCTTTCACCCTCCTTCTTCTCGTTTCGCTCTCTTTCACCCTCCTTCCTCTCGTTTCGCTCTCTTTCACACTCCATCATCTCGTTTCGCTCTCTTTCACCCTCCTTCGACTCTTTTCGCTCTCTTTCACCCTCCTTCGTCTCGTTTCGCTCTCTTACACCCTCCTTCATCTCCTTTCGCTCTCTTTCACCCTCCTTCGTCTCGTTTCTCTCTCTTTCACTCTCCTTCGTCTCGTTTCACTCTCTTCCGCCCTCCTTCATCTCGTTTCGCTCTCTTTCACCCTACTTCTTCTCGTTTCGCTCTCTTTCACCCTCCTTCCTCTCGTTTCGCTCTCTTTCACACTCCATCATCTCGTTTCGCTCTCTTTCACCCTCCTTCGTCTCATTTCGCTCTCTTTCAGCCTCTATCGTCTTGTTTCGCTCTCTTTGACCCTCCTTCGTCTGGTTTAGCTCTCTTGCACACTCCTTCGTCTCGTTTCGCTCTGTTTTACACTCCTTCGTCTCGTTTTGCTCACTTTCACCCTCCTTCGTCTCGTTTCGCTCTATTTCACCCTCCTTCGTCTCGTTTCACTCTCTTTCACCCTCCTTCATCTCGTTTCGTTCTCTTTCACCCTCCTTCGACTCCTTTCGCTCTCTTTCACCCTCCTTCGACTCATTTCGCTCTCTTACACCCTCCTTCATCTCCTTTCGCTCTCTTTTACCCTCCTTCATCTCGTTTCGCTCTCTTTCACCCTCCTTCCTCTCGTTTCGCTCTCTTTCACCCTCCTTCGTCTCGTTCCGCTCTCTTTCACCCTCCTTCGACTCCTTTCGCTCTCTTTCATCCTCCTTATTCTCGTTTCGCTCTCTTTCACCCACCTTCGTCTCGTTTCGCTCTCTTTCACCCTCCTTCGTCTCATTTCGGTCTCCTTCACCCTCCTTCGTCTCGTTCCACTCTCATTCACCGTCCTTCGACTCCTTTCACTCTCTTTCACCCTCCTTCATCTCCTTTCGCTCTCTTTCACCCTCCTTCGTCTCGTTTCGCTCTCTTTCACCTTTCTTCGTCTCGTTTCGCTCTCTTTCACCCTCCCTCATCTCGTTTCGCTCTCTTTCACCCTCCTTCATCTCGTTTCGCTCTCTTTCACCCTCCTTCATCTCGTTTAGCTATCTTTCACCCTCCTTCATCTCGTTTCGCTCTCTTTCACCCTCCTTCTTCTCCTTTTGCTCTCTTTCACCCTCCTTCCTCTCGTTTCGCTCTCTTTCACACTCCATCATCTCGTTTCGCTCTCTTTCACCCTCCTTCGTCTCGTTTCTCTCTCTTTCACTCTCCTTCGTCTCGTTTCACTCTCTTCCGCCCTCCTTCATCTCGTTTCGCTCTCTTTCACCCTACTTCTTCTCGTTTCGTTCTCTTTCACCCTCCTTCGACCCCTTTCGCTCTCTTTCACCCTCCTTCGACTCATTTCGCTCTCTTACACCCTCCTTCATCTCCTTTCGCTCTCTTTCACCCTCCTTCATCTCGTTTCGCTCTCTTTCACCCTCCTTCCTCTCGTTTCGCTCTCTTTCACCCTCCTTCGTCTCGTTCCGCTCTCTTTCACCCTCCTTCGACTCCTTTCGCTCTCTTTCATCCTCCTTATTCTCGTTTCGCTCTCTTTCACCCACCTTCGTCTCGTTTCGCTCTCTTTCACCCTCCTTCGTCTCGTTTCGGTCTCCTTCACCCTCCTTCGTCTCGTTCCACTCTCATTCACCGTCCTTCGACTCCTTTCACTCTCTTTCACCCTCCTTCATCTCCTTTCGCTCTCTTTCACCCTCCTTCGTCTCGTTTCGCTCTCTTTCACCTTTCTTCGTCTCGTTTCGCTCTCTTTCACCCTCCCTCATCTCGTTTCGCTCTCTTTCACCCTCCTTCATCTCGTTTCGCTCTCTTTCACCCTGCTTCATCTCGTTTAGCTATCTTTCACCCTCCTTCATCTCGTTTCGCTCTCTTTCACCCTCCTTCTTCTCGTTTCGCTCTCTTTCACCCTCCTTCCTCTCGTTTCGCTCTCTTTCACACTCCATCATCTCGTTTCGCTCTCTTTCACCCTCCTTCGTCTCGTTTCTCTCTCTTTCACTCTCCTTCGTCTCGTTTCACTCTCTTCCGCCCTCCTTCATCTCGTTTCGCTCTCTTTCACCCTACTTCTTCTCGTTTCGCTCTCTTTCACCCTCCTTCCTCTCGTTTCGCTCTCTTTCACACTCCATCCTCTCGTTTCGCTCTCTTTCACCCTCCTTCGTCTCGTTTCGCTCTCTTTCAGCCTCTATCGTCTTGTTTCGCTCTCTTTGACCCTCCTTCGTCTGGTTTAGCTCTCTTGCACACTCCTTCGTCTCGTTTCGCTCTCTTTCACCCTCCTTCATCTCGTTTCGTTCTCTTTCACCCTCCTTCGTCTCGTTCCGCTCTCTTTCACCCTCCTTCGACTCCTTTCGCTCTCTTTCACCCTCCTTCGTCTCGTTTCGCTCTCTTACACCCTCCTTCATCTCCTTTCGCTCTCTTTCACCCTCCTTCATCTCGTTTCGCTCTCTTTCATCCTCCTTCCTCTCGTTTCGCTCTCTTTCACCCTCCTTCCTCTCGTTTCGCTCTTTTTCACCCTCCACCGTCTCGGTTAGCTCTCTTTCACCCTCCTTCATCTCGTTTCGCTCTCTTTCACCCTCCTTCATCTCGTTTCGCTCTCTTTCACCCTCCTTCGTCTCGTTCCGCTCTCTTTCACCCTCCTTCGACTCCTTTCGCTCTCTTTCATCCTCCTTATTCTCGTTTCGCTCTCTTTCACCCACCTTCGTCTCGTTTCGCTCTCTTTCACCCTCCTTCGTCTCGTTTCGGTCTCCTTCACCCTCCTTCGTCTCGTTCCACTCTCATTCACCGTCCTTCGACTCCTTTCACTCTCTTTCACCCTCCTTCATCTCGTTTCGCTCTCTTACACCCTCCTTTATCTCCTTTCGCTCTCTTTCACCCTCCTTCATCTCGTTTCGCTCTCTTTCACCCTCCTTCCTCTCGTTTCGCTCTCTTTCACCCTCCTTCCTCTCGTTTCGCTCTCTTTCACCCTCCTTCGTCTTGTTTCGCTCTCTTTCACCCTCCTTCGTCTCGTTTCGCTCTTTTTTACCCTCCACCGTCTCGTTTAGCTCTCTTTCACCCTCCTTCATTTCGTTTCGCTCTCTTTCACCCTCCTTCGTCTCGTTCGCTCTCTTTCACCCTCCTTCGTCTCGTTCCGCTCTCTTTCACCCTCCTTCATCTTGTTTCATTCTCTTTCACCCTCCTTCGTCTCGTTTCGCTCTCTGTGACCCTCCTTCATCTCGTTTCGCTCTCATTCACCCTCCTTCGTCTCGTTTCGCTCTCTTTCATCCTCCTTATTCTCGTTTCGCTCTCTTTCACCCACCTTCGTCTCGTTTCGCTCTCTTTCACCCTCCTTCATCTCGTTTCGCTCTCTTTCACCCTCCTTCGTCTCGTTCCGCTCTCTTTCACCCTCCTTCGACTCCTTTCGCTCTCTTTCAGCCTCCTTCGTCTCGTTTCGCTCTCTTTCACCCTCCTTCATCTCGTTTCGCTCTCTTTCACCCTCCTTCATCTCGTTTTGCTCTCTTTCACCCTCCTTCCTCTCGTTTCGCTCTCTTTCGCCCTCCTTCATCTTGTTTCGCTCTCTTTCACCCTCCTTCGTCTCGTTTCACTCTCTTTCACCCTCCACCGTCTCGTTTAGCTCTCTTTCACCCTCCTTCATCTTGTTTCGCTCTCTTTCACCCTCATTCGTCTCGTTTCGCTCTCTGTGACCCTCCTTCATCTCGTTTCGCTCTCATTCACCCTCCTTCGTCTCGTTTCGCTCTCTTTCATCCTCCTTATTCTCGTTTCGCTCTCTTTCACCCTCCTTCATCTCGTTTCGCTCTCTTTCACCCTCCTTCGTCTCGTTCCGCTCTCTTTCACCCTCCTTCGACTCCTTTCGCTCTCTTTCATCCTCCTTATTCTCGTTTCGCTCTCTTTCACCCACCTTCGTCTCGTTTCGCTCTCTTTCACCCTCCTTCGTCTCGTTTCGGTCTCCTTCACCCTCCTTCGTCTCGTTCCACTCTCATTCACCGTCCTTCGACTCCTTTCACTCTCTTTCACCCTCCTTCATCTCCTTTCGCTCTCTTTCACCCTCCTTCGTCTCGTTTCGCTCTCTTTCACCTTTCTTCGTCTTGTTTCGCTCTCTTTCACCCTCCCTCATCTCGTTTCGCTCTCTTTCACCTTCCTTCGTCTCGTTTCTCTCTCTTTCACCCTCCTTCGTCTCGTTTCGCTCTCTTCGACCCTCCTTCATCTCGTTTCGCTCTCTTTCACCCTCCTTCGTCTCGTTTCGCTCTCTTTCACCCTCCTTCCTCTCGTTTCGCTCTCTTTCACACTCCATCATCTCGTTTCGCTCTCTTTCACCCTCCTTCGTCTCGTTTCGCTCTCTTTCAGCCTCCACCGTCTAGTTTCGCTCTCTTTCACCCTCCTTCGTCTGGTTTAGCTCTCTTGCACCCTCCTTCGTCTCGTTTCGCTCTGTTTTACACTCCTTCGTCTCGTTTCGCTCTCTTTCACCCAATTCGTCTCGTTTCGCCCTCTTTCACCCTCCTTCGTCTCGTTTCACTCTCTTTCACCCTCCTTCATCTCGTTTCGTTCTCTTTTACCCTCCTTCGTCTCGGTCCACTCTCTTTCACCCTCCTTCGACTCCTTTCGCTCTCTTTCACCCTCCTTCGTCTCGTTTCGCTCTCTTACACCCTCCTTCATCTCCTTTCGCTCTCTATCACCCTCCTTCATCTCATTTCGCTCTCTTTCACCCTCCTTCCTCTCGTTTCGCTCTCTTTCACCCTCCTTCATCTCGTTTCGCTCTCTTTCACCCTCCTTCTTCTCGTTTCGCTCTCTTTCACCCTCCTTCCTCTCGTTCCGCTCTCTTTCACACTCCATCATCTCATTTCGCTCTCTTTCACCCTCCTTCGACTCCTTTCGCTCTCTTTCACCCTCCTTCGTCTCGTTTCGCTCTCTTACACCCTCCTTCATCTCTTTCGCTCTCTTTCACCCTCCTTCGTCTCGTTTCTCTCTCTTTCACTCTCCTTCGTCTCGTTTCACTCTCTTCCGCCCTCCTTCATCTCGTTTCGCTCTCTTTCACCCTACTTCTTCTCGTTTCGCTCTCTTTCACCCTCCTTCGTCTCGTTTCGCTCTCTTTCAGCCTCTACCGTCTTGTTTCGCTCTCTTTGACCCTCCTTCGTCTGGTTTAGCTCTCTTGCACACTCCTTCGCCTCGTTTCGCTCTGTTTTACACTCCTTCGTCTCGTTTTGCTCACTTTCACCCTCCTTCATCTCGTTTCGCTCTCTTTCACCCTCCTTCGTCTCGTTTCGCCCTCTTTCACCCTCCTTCGTCTCGTTTCACTCTCTTTCACCCTCCTTCATCTCGTTTCGTTCTCTTTCACCCTCCTTCGTCTCGTTCCGCTCTCTTTCACCCTCCTTCGACTCCTTTCGCTCTCTTTCACCCTCCTTCGTCTCGTTTCGCTCTCTTACACCCTCCTTCATCTCCTTTCGCTCTCTTTCACCCTCCTTCAACTCGTTTCGCTCTCTTTCACCCTCCTTCCTCTCGTTTCGCTCTCTTTCACCCTCCTTCCTCTCGTTTCGCTCTTTTTCACCCTCCACCGTCTCGGTTAGCTCTCTTTCACCCTCCTTCATCTCGTTTCGCTCTCTTTCACCCTCCTTCATCTCGTTTCGCTCTCTTTCACCCTCCTTCGTCTCGTTCCGCTCTCTTTCACCCTCCTTCGACTCCTTTCGCTCTCTTTCATCCTCCTTATTCTCGTTTCGCTCTCTTTCACCCACCTTCGTCTCGTTTCGCTCTCTTTCACCCTCCTTCGTCTCGTTTCGGTCTCCTTCACCCTCCTTCGTCTCGTTCCACTCTCATTCACCGTCCTTCGACTCCTTTCACTCTCTTTCACCCTCCTTCATCTCCTTTCGCTCTCTTTCACCCTCCTTCGTCTCGTTTCGCTCTCTTTCACCTTTCTTCGTCTCGTTTCGCTCTCTTTCACCCTCCCTCATCTTGTTTCGCTCTCTTTCACCTTCCTTCATCTCGTTTCGCTCTCTTTCACGCTCCTTCATCTCGTTTAGCTATCTTTCACCCTCCTTCTTCTCGTTTCGCTCTCTTTCACCCTCCTTCCTCTCGTTTCGCTCTCTTTCACACTCCATCCTCTCGTTTCGCTCTCTTTCACCCTCCTTCGTCTCGTTTCGCTCTCTTTCAGCCTCCACCGTCTTGTTTCGCTCTCTTTGACCCTCCTTCGTCTGGTTTAGCTCTCTTGCACCCTCCTTCGTCTCGTTTTGCTCTGTTTTACACTCCTTCGTCTCGTTTCGCTCTCTTTCACCCTCCTTCGTCTCGTTTCGCCCTCTTTCACCCTCCTTCGTCTCGCTTCATTCTCTTTCACCCTCCTTCGTCTCGTTTCGTTCTCTTTCACCCTCCTTCGTCTCGTTTCGCTCTCTTACACCCTCCTTCATCTCCTTTCGCTCTCTTTCACCCTCCTTCATCTTGTTTCGCTCTCTTTCACCCTCCTTCCTCTCGTTTCGCTCTCTTTCACCCTCCTTCCTCTCGTTTCGCTCTCTTTCGCCCTCCTTCGTCTTGTTTCGCTCTCTTTCACCCTCCTTGGTCTCGTTTCGCTCTTTTTCACCCTCCACCATCTCGTTTAGCTCTCTTTCACCCTCCTTCGTCTCGTTTTGCTCTCTTTCACCCTCCTTCGTCTTGTTTCACTCTGTTCCACCCGCCTTCATCTCGTTGCGCCCTCTTTCACCCTCCTTCGTCTCGTTTCACTCTCTTTCACCCTCCTTCATCTCGTTTCGCTCTCTTTCACACTCCTTCATCTCGTTTCGCTCTCTTTCACCCTCCTTCCTCTCGTTTAGCTATCTTTCACCCTCCTTCATCTCGTTTCGCTCTCTTTCACCCTCCTTCATCTCGTTTCGCTCTCTTTCACCCTCCTTCTTCTCGTTTCGCTCTCTTTCACCCTCCTTCCTCTCGTTTCGCTCTCTTTCACACTCCATCATCTCGTTTCGCTCTCTTTCACCCTCCTTCGACTCTTTTCGCTCTCTTTCACCCTCCTTCGTCTCGTTTCGCTCTCTTACACCCTCCTTCATCTCCTTTCGCTCTCTTTCACCCTCCTTCGTCTCGTTTCTCTCTCTTTCACTCTCCTTCGTCTCGTTTCACTCTCTTTCAGCCTCTATCGTCTTGTTTCGCTCTCTTTGACCCTCCTTCGTCTGGTTTAGCTCTCTTGCACACTCCTTCGTCTCGTTTCGCTCTGTTTTACACTCCTTCGTCTCGTTTTGCTCACTTTCACCCTCCTTCGTCTCGTTTCGCTCTATTTCACCCTCCTTCGTCTCGTTTCACTCTCTTTCACCCTCCTTCATCTCGTTTCGTTCTCTTTCACCCTCCTTCGACTCCTTTCGCTCTCTTTCACCCTCCTTCGACTCATTTCGCTCTCTTACACCCTCCTTCATCTCCTTTCGCTCTCTTTTACCCTCCTTCATCTCGTTTCGCTCTCTTTCACCCTCCTTCCTCTCGTTTCGCTCTCTTTCACCCTCCTTCGTCTCGTTCCGCTCTCTTTCACCCTCCTTCGACTCCTTTCGCTCTCTTTCATCCTCCTTATTCTCGTTTCGCTCTCTTTCACCCACCTTCGTCTCGTTTCGCTCTCTTTCACCCTCCTTCGTCTCATTTCGGTCTCCTTCACCCTCCTTCGTCTCGTTCCACTCTCATTCACCGTCCTTCGACTCCTTTCACTCTCTTTCACCCTCCTTCATCTCCTTTCGCTCTCTTTCACCCTCCTTCGTCTCGTTTCGCTCTCTTTCACCTTTCTTCGTCTCGTTTCGCTCTCTTTCACCCTCCCTCATCTCGTTTCGCTCTCTTTCACCCTCCTTCATCTCGTTTCGCTCTCTTTCACCCTCCTTCATCTCGTTTAGCTATCTTTCACCCTCCTTCATCTCGTTTCGCTCTCTTTCACCCTCCTTCTTCTCCTTTTGCTCTCTTTCACCCTCCTTCCTCTCGTTTCGCTCTCTTTCACACTCCATCATCTCGTTTCGCTCTCTTTCACCCTCCTTCGTCTCGTTTCTCTCTCTTTCACTCTCCTTCGTCTCGTTTCACTCTCTTCCGCCCTCCTTCATCTCGTTTCGCTCTCTTTCACCCTACTTCTTCTCGTTTCGTTCTCTTTCACCCTCCTTCGACCCCTTTCGCTCTCTTTCACCCTCCTTCGACTCATTTCGCTCTCTTACACCCTCCTTCATCTCCTTTCGCTCTCTTTCACCCTCCTTCATCTCGTTTCGCTCTCTTTCACCCTCCTTCCTCTCGTTTCGCTCTCTTTCACCCTCCTTCGTCTCGTTCCGCTCTCTTTCACCCTCCTTCGACTCCTTTCGCTCTCTTTCATCCTCCTTATTCTCGTTTCGCTCTCTTTCACCCACCTTCGTCTCGTTTCGCTCTCTTTCACCCTCCTTCGTCTCGTTTCGGTCTCCTTCACCCTCCTTCGTCTCGTTCCACTCTCATTCACCGTCCTTCGACTCCTTTCACTCTCTTTCACCCTCCTTCATCTCCTTTCGCTCTCTTTCACCCTCCTTCGTCTCGTTTCGCTCTCTTTCACCTTTCTTCGTCTCGTTTCGCTCTCTTTCACCCTCCCTCATCTCGTTTCGCTCTCTTTCACCCTCCTTCATCTCGTTTCGCTCTCTTTCACCCTGCTTCATCTCGTTTAGCTATCTTTCACCCTCCTTCATCTCGTTTCGCTCTCTTTCACCCGCCTTCTTCTCGTTTCGCTCTCTTTCACCCTCCTTCCTCTCGTTTCGCTCTCTTTCACACTCCATCATCTCGTTTCGCTCTCTTTCACCCTCCTTCGTCTCGTTTCTCTCTCTTTCACTCTCCTTCGTCTCGTTTCACTCTCTTCCGCCCTCCTTCATCTCGTTTCGCTCTCTTTCACCCTCCTTCGTCTCGTTCCGCTCTCTTTCACCCTCCTTCGACTCCTTTCGCTCTCTTTCATCCTCCTTATTCTCGTTTCGCTCTCTTTCACCCACCTTCGTCTCGTTTCGCTCTCTTTCACCCTCCTTCGTCTCGTTTCGGTCTCCTTCACCCTCCTTCGTCTCGTTCCACTCTCATTCACCGTCCTTCGACTCCTTTCACTCTCTTTCACCCTCCTTCATCTCGTTTCGCTCTCTTACACCCTCCTTTATCTCCTTTCGCTCTCTTTCACCCTCCTTCATCTCGTTTCGCTCTCTTTCACCCTCCTTCCTCTCGTTTCGCTCTCTTTCACCCTCCTTCCTCTCGTTTCGCTCTCTTTCACCCTCCTTCGTCTTGTTTCGCTCTCTTTCACCCTCCTTCGTCTCGTTTCGCTCTTTTTTACCCTCCACCGTCTCGTTTAGCTCTCTTTCACCCTCCTTCATTTCGTTTCGCTCTCTTTCACCCTCCTTCGTCTCGTTCGCTCTCTTTCACCCTCCTTCGTCTCGTTCCGCTCTCTTTCACCCTCCTTCATCTTGTTTCATTCTCTTTCACCCTCCTTCGTCTCGTTTCGCTCTCTGTGACCCTCCTTCATCTCGTTTCGCTCTCATTCACCCTCCTTCGTCTCGTTTCGCTCTCTTTCATCCTCCTTATTCTCGTTTCGCTCTCTTTCACCCACCTTCGTCTCGTTTCGCTCTCTTTCACCCTCCTTCGTCTCGTTTCGCTCTCTTTCACCCTCCTTCGTCTCGTTCCGCTCTCTTTCACCCTCCTTCGACTCCTTTCGCTCTCTTTCAGCCTCCTTCGTCTCGTTTCGCTCTCTTTCACCCTCCTTCATCTCGTTTCGCTCTCTTTCACCCTCCTTCATCTCGTTTTGCTCTCTTTCACCCTCCTTCCTCTCGTTTCGCTCTCTTTCGCCCTCCTTCATCTTGTTTCGCTCTCTTTCACCCTCCTTCGTCTCGTTTCACTCTCTTTCACCCTCCACCGTCTCGTTTAGCTCTCTTTCACCCTCCTTCATCTTGTTTCGCTCTCTTTCACCCTCATTCGTCTCGTTTCGCTCTCTGTGACCCTCCTTCATCTCGTTTCGCTCTCATTCACCCTCCTTCGTCTCGTTTCGCTCTCTTTCATCCTCCTTATTCTCGTTTCGCTCTCTTTCACCCTCCTTCATCTCGTTTCGCTCTCTTTCACCCTCCTTCGTCTCGTTCCGCTCTCTTTCACCCTCCTTCGACTCCTTTCGCTCTCTTTCATCCTCCTTATTCTCGTTTCGCTCTCTTTCACCCACCTTCGTCTCGTTTCGCTCTCTTTCACCCTCCTTCGTCTCGTTTCGGTCTCCTTCACCCTCCTTCGTCTCGTTCCACTCTCATTCACCGTCCTTCGACTCCTTTCACTCTCTTTCACCCTCCTTCATCTCCTTTCGCTCTCTTTCACCCTCCTTCGTCTCGTTTCGCTCTCTTTCACCTTTCTTCGTCTTGTTTCGCTCTCTTTCACCCTCCCTCATCTCGTTTCGCTCTCTTTCACCTTCCTTCGTCTCGTTTCTCTCTCTTTCACCCTCCTTCGTCTCGTTTCGCTCTCTTCGACCCTCCTTCATCTCGTTTCGCTCTCTTTCACCCTCCTTCGTCTCGTTTCGCTCTCTTTCACCCTCCTTCCTCTCGTTTCGCTCTCTTTCACACTCCATCATCTCGTTTCGCTCTCTTTCACCCTCCTTCGTCTCGTTTCGCTCTCTTTCAGCCTCCACCGTCTAGTTTCGCTCTCTTTCACCCTCCTTCGTCTGGTTTAGCTCTCTTGCACCCTCCTTCGTCTCGTTTCGCTCTGTTTTACACTCCTTCGTCTCGTTTCGCTCTCTTTCACCCAATTCGTCTCGTTTCGCCCTCTTTCACCCTCCTTCGTCTCGTTTCACTCTCTTTCACCCTCCTTCATCTCGTTTCGTTCTCTTTTACCCTCCTTCGTCTCGGTCCACTCTCTTTCACCCTCCTTCGACTCCTTTCGCTCTCTTTCACCCTCCTTCGTCTCGTTTCGCTCTCTTACACCCTCCTTCATCTCCTTTCGCTCTCTATCACCCTCCTTCATCTCATTTCGCTCTCTTTCACCCTCCTTCCTCTCGTTTCGCTCTCTTTCACCCTCCTTCATCTCGTTTCGCTCTCTTTCACCCTCCTTCTTCTCGTTTCGCTCTCTTTCACCCTCCTTCCTCTCGTTCCGCTCTCTTTCACACTCCATCATCTCATTTCGCTCTCTTTCACCCTCCTTCGACTCCTTTCGCTCTCTTTCACCCTCCTTCGTCTCGTTTCGCTCTCTTACACCCTCCTTCATCTCTTTCGCTCTCTTTCACCCTCCTTCGTCTCGTTTCTCTCTCTTTCACTCTCCTTCGTCTCGTTTCACTCTCTTCCGCCCTCCTTCATCTCGTTTCGCTCTCTTTCACCCTACTTCTTCTCGTTTCGCTCTCTTTCACCCTCCTTCGTCTCGTTTCGCTCTCTTTCAGCCTCTACCGTCTTGTTTCGCTCTCTTTGACCCTCCTTCGTCTGGTTTAGCTCTCTTGCACACTCCTTCGCCTCGTTTCGCTCTGTTTTACACTCCTTCGTCTCGTTTTGCTCACTTTCACCCTCCTTCATCTCGTTTCGCTCTCTTTCACCCTCCTTCGTCTCGTTTCGCCCTCTTTCACCCTCCTTCGTCTCGTTTCACTCTCTTTCACCCTCCTTCATCTCGTTTCGTTCTCTTTCACCCTCCTTCGTCTCGTTCCGCTCTCTTTCACCCTCCTTCGACTCCTTTCGCTCTCTTTCACCCTCCTTCGTCTCGTTTCGCTCTCTTACACCCTCCTTCATCTCCTTTCGCTCTCTTTCACCCTCCTTCAACTCGTTTCGCTCTCTTTCACCCTCCTTCCTCTCGTTTCGCTCTCTTTCACCCTCCTTCCTCTCGTTTCGCTCTTTTTCACCCTCCACCGTCTCGGTTAGCTCTCTTTCACCCTCCTTCATCTCGTTTCGCTCTCTTTCACCCTCCTTCATCTCGTTTCGCTCTCTTTCACCCTCCTTCGTCTCGTTCCGCTCTCTTTCACCCTCCTTCGACTCCTTTCGCTCTCTTTCATCCTCCTTATTCTCGTTTCGCTCTCTTTCACCCACCTTCGTCTCGTTTCGCTCTCTTTCACCCTCCTTCGTCTCGTTTCGGTCTCCTTCACCCTCCTTCGTCTCGTTCCACTCTCATTCACCGTCCTTCGACTCCTTTCACTCTCTTTCACCCTCCTTCATCTCCTTTCGCTCTCTTTCACCCTCCTTCGTCTCGTTTCGCTCTCTTTCACCTTTCTTCGTCTCGTTTCGCTCTCTTTCACCCTCCCTCATCTTGTTTCGCTCTCTTTCACCTTCCTTCATCTCGTTTCGCTCTCTTTCACGCTCCTTCATCTCGTTTAGCTATCTTTCACCCTCCTTCTTCTCGTTTCGCTCTCTTTCACCCTCCTTCCTCTCGTTTCGCTCTCTTTCACACTCCATCCTCTCGTTTCGCTCTCTTTCACCCTCCTTCGTCTCGTTTCGCTCTCTTTCAGCCTCCACCGTCTTGTTTCGCTCTCTTTGACCCTCCTTCGTCTGGTTTAGCTCTCTTGCACCCTCCTTCGTCTCGTTTTGCTCTGTTTTACACTCCTTCGTCTCGTTTCGCTCTCTTTCACCCTCCTTCGTCTCGTTTCGCCCTCTTTCACCCTCCTTCGTCTCGCTTCATTCTCTTTCACCCTCCTTCGTCTCGTTTCGTTCTCTTTCACCCTCCTTCGTCTCGTTTCGCTCTCTTACACCCTCCTTCATCTCCTTTCGCTCTCTTTCACCCTCCTTCATCTTGTTTCGCTCTCTTTCACCCTCCTTCCTCTCGTTTCGCTCTCTTTCACCCTCCTTCCTCTCGTTTCGCTCTCTTTCGCCCTCCTTCGTCTTGTTTCGCTCTCTTTCACCCTCCTTGGTCTCGTTTCGCTCTTTTTCACCCTCCACCATCTCGTTTAGCTCTCTTTCACCCTCCTTCGTCTCGTTTTGCTCTCTTTCACCCTCCTTCGTCTTGTTTCACTCTGTTCCACCCGCCTTCATCTCGTTGCGCCCTCTTTCACCCTCCTTCGTCTCGTTTCACTCTCTTTCACCCTCCTTCATCTCGTTTCGCTCTCTTTCACACTCCTTCATCTCGTTTCGCTCTCTTTCACCCTCCTTCCTCTCGTTTAGCTATCTTTCACCCTCCTTCATCTCGTTTCGCTCTCTTTCACCCTCCTTCATCTCGTTTCGCTCTCTTTCACCCTCCTTCTTCTCGTTTCGCTCTCTTTCACCCTCCTTCCTCTCGTTTCGCTCTCTTTCACACTCCATCATCTCGTTTCGCTCTCTTTCACCCTCCTTCGACTCTTTTCGCTCTCTTTCACCCTCCTTCGTCTCGTTTCGCTCTCTTACACCCTCCTTCATCTCCTTTCGCTCTCTTTCACCCTCCTTCGTCTCGTTTCTCTCTCTTTCACTCTCCTTCGTCTCGTTTCACTCTCTTCCGCCCTCCTTCATCTCGTTTCGCTCTCTTTCACCCTACTTCTTCTCGTTTCGCTCTCTTTCACCCTCCTTCCTCTCGTTTCGCTCTCTTTCACACTCCATCATCTCGTTTCGCTCTCTTTCACCCTCCTTCGTCTCATTTCGCTCTCTTTCAGCCTCTATCGTCTTGTTTCGCTCTCTTTGACCCTCCTTCGTCTGGTTTAGCTCTCTTGCACACTCCTTCGTCTCGTTTCGCTCTGTTTTACACTCCTTCGTCTCGTTTTGCTCACTTTCACCCTCCTTCGTCTCGTTTCGCTCTATTTCACCCTCCTTCGTCTCGTTTCACTCTCTTTCACCCTCCTTCATCTCGTTTCGTTCTCTTTCACCCTCCTTCGACTCCTTTCGCTCTCTTTCACCCTCCTTCGACTCATTTCGCTCTCTTACACCCTCCTTCATCTCCTTTCGCTCTCTTTTACCCTCCTTCATCTCGTTTCGCTCTCTTTCACCCTCCTTCCTCTCGTTTCGCTCTCTTTCACCCTCCTTCGTCTCGTTCCGCTCTCTTTCACCCTCCTTCGACTCCTTTCGCTCTCTTTCATCCTCCTTATTCTCGTTTCGCTCTCTTTCACCCACCTTCGTCTCGTTTCGCTCTCTTTCACCCTCCTTCGTCTCATTTCGGTCTCCTTCACCCTCCTTCGTCTCGTTCCACTCTCATTCACCGTCCTTCGACTCCTTTCACTCTCTTTCACCCTCCTTCATCTCCTTTCGCTCTCTTTCACCCTCCTTCGTCTCGTTTCGCTCTCTTTCACCTTTCTTCGTCTCGTTTCGCTCTCTTTCACCCTCCCTCATCTCGTTTCGCTCTCTTTCACCCTCCTTCATCTCGTTTCGCTCTCTTTCACCCTCCTTCATCTCGTTTAGCTATCTTTCACCCTCCTTCATCTCGTTTCGCTCTCTTTCACCCTCCTTCTTCTCCTTTTGCTCTCTTTCACCCTCCTTCCTCTCGTTTCGCTCTCTTTCACACTCCATCATCTCGTTTCGCTCTCTTTCACCCTCCTTCGTCTCGTTTCTCTCTCTTTCACTCTCCTTCGTCTCGTTTCACTCTCTTCCGCCCTCCTTCATCTCGTTTCGCTCTCTTTCACCCTACTTCTTCTCGTTTCGTTCTCTTTCACCCTCCTTCGACCCCTTTCGCTCTCTTTCACCCTCCTTCGACTCATTTCGCTCTCTTACACCCTCCTTCATCTCCTTTCGCTCTCTTTCACCCTCCTTCATCTCGTTTCGCTCTCTTTCACCCTCCTTCCTCTCGTTTCGCTCTCTTTCACCCTCCTTCGTCTCGTTCCGCTCTCTTTCACCCTCCTTCGACTCCTTTCGCTCTCTTTCATCCTCCTTATTCTCGTTTCGCTCTCTTTCACCCACCTTCGTCTCGTTTCGCTCTCTTTCACCCTCCTTCGTCTCGTTTCGGTCTCCTTCACCCTCCTTCGTCTCGTTCCACTCTCATTCACCGTCCTTCGACTCCTTTCACTCTCTTTCACCCTCCTTCATCTCCTTTCGCTCTCTTTCACCCTCCTTCGTCTCGTTTCGCTCTCTTTCACCTTTCTTCGTCTCGTTTCGCTCTCTTTCACCCTCCCTCATCTCGTTTCGCTCTCTTTCACCCTCCTTCATCTCGTTTCGCTCTCTTTCACCCTGCTTCATCTCGTTTAGCTATCTTTCACCCTCCTTCATCTCGTTTCGCTCTCTTTCACCCTCCTTCTTCTCGTTTCGCTCTCTTTCACCCTCCTTCCTCTCGTTTCGCTCTCTTTCACACTCCATCATCTCGTTTCGCTCTCTTTCACCCTCCTTCGTCTCGTTTCTCTCTCTTTCACTCTCCTTCGTCTCGTTTCACTCTCTTCCGCCCTCCTTCATCTCGTTTCGCTCTCTTTCACCCTACTTCTTCTCGTTTCGCTCTCTTTCACCCTCCTTCCTCTCGTTTCGCTCTCTTTCACACTCCATCCTCTCGTTTCGCTCTCTTTCACCCTCCTTCGTCTCGTTTCGCTCTCTTTCAGCCTCTATCGTCTTGTTTCGCTCTCTTTGACCCTCCTTCGTCTGGTTTAGCTCTCTTGCACACTCCTTCGTCTCGTTTCGCTCTGTTTTACACTCCTTCGTCTCGTTTTGCTCACTTTCACCCTCTTTCGTCTCGTTTCGCTCTCTTTCACCCTCCTTCATCTCGTTTCGTTCTCTTTCACCCTCCTTCGTCTCGTTCCGCTCTCTTTCACCCTCCTTCGACTCCTTTCGCTCTCTTTCACCCTCCTTCGTCTCGTTTCGCTCTCTTACACCCTCCTTCATCTCCTTTCGCTCTCTTTCACCCTCCTTCATCTCGTTTCGCTCTCTTTCACCCTCCTTCCGCTCGTTTCGCTCTCTTTCACCCTCCTTCCTCTCGTTTCGCTCTTTTTCACCCTCCACCGTCTCGGTTAGCTCTCTTTCACCCTCCTTCATCTCGTTTCGCTCTCTTTCACCCTCCTTCATCTCGTTTCGCTCTCTTTCACCCTCCTTCGTCTCGTTCCGCTCTCTTTCACCCTCCTTCGACTCCTTTCGCTCTCTTTCATCCTCCTTATTCTCGTTTCGCTCTCTTTCACCCACCTTCGTCTCGTTTCGCTCTCTTTCACCCTCCTTCGTCTCGTTTCGGTCTCCTTCACCCTCCTTCGTCTCGTTCCACTCTCATTCACCGTCCTTCGACTCCTTTCACTCTCTTTCACCCTCCTTCATCTCGTTTCGCTCTCTTACACCCTCCTTTATCTCCTTTCGCTCTCTTTCACCCTCCTTCATCTCGTTTCGCTCTCTTTCACCCTCCTTCCTCTCGTTTCGCTCTCTTTCACCCTCCTTCCTCTCGTTTCGCTCTCTTTCACCCTCCTTCGTCTTGTTTCGCTCTCTTTCACCCTCCTTCGTCTCGTTTCGCTCTTTTTTACCCTCCACCGTCTCGTTTAGCTCTCTTTCACCCTCCTTCATTTCGTTTCGCTCTCTTTCACCCTCCTTCGTCTCGTTCGCTCTCTTTCACCCTCCTTCGTCTCGTTCCGCTCTCTTTCACCCTCCTTCATCTTGTTTCACTCTCTTTCACCCTCCTTCGTCTCGTTTCGCTCTCTGTGACCCTCCTTCATCTCGTTTCGCTCTCATTCACCCTCCTTCGTCTCGTTTCGCTCTCTTTCATCCTCCTTATTCTCGTTTCGCTCTCTTTCACCCACCTTCGTCTCGTTTCGCTCTCTTTCACCCTCCTTCGTCTCGTTTCGCTCTCTTTCACCCTCCTTCGTCTCGTTCCGCTCTCTTTCACCCTCCTTCGACTCCTTTCGCTCTCTTTCAGCCTCCTTCGTCTCGTTTCGCTCTCTTTCACCCTCCTTCATCTCGTTTCGCTCTCTTTCACCCTCCTTCATCTCGTTTTGCTCTCTTTCACCCTCCTTCCTCTCGTTTCGCTCTCTTTCGCCCTCCTTCATCTTGTTTCGCTCTCTTTCACCCTCCTTCGTCTCGTTTCACTCTCTTTCACCCTCCACCGTCTCGTTTAGCTCTCTTTCACCCTCCTTCATCTTGTTTCGCTCTCTTTCACCCTCATTCGTCTCGTTTCGCTCTCTGTGACCCTCCTTCATCTCGTTTCGCTCTCATTCACCCTCCTTCGTCTCGTTTCGCTCTCTTTCATCCTCCTTATTCTCGTTTCGCTCTCTTTCACCCTCCTTCATCTCGTTTCGCTCTCTTTCACCCTCCTTCGTCTCGTTCCGCTCTCTTTCACCCTCCTTCGACTCCTTTCGCTCTCTTTCATCCTCCTTATTCTCGTTTCGCTCTCTTTCACCCACCTTCGTCTCGTTTCGCTCTCTTTCACCCTCCTTCGTCTCGTTTCGGTCTCCTTCACCCTCCTTCGTCTCGTTCCACTCTCATTCACCGTCCTTCGACTCCTTTCACTCTCTTTCACCCTCCTTCATCTCCTTTCGCTCTCTTTCACCCTCCTTCGTCTCGTTTCGCTCTCTTTCACCTTTCTTCGTCTTGTTTCGCTCTCTTTCACCCTCCCTCATCTCGTTTCGCTCTCTTTCACCCTCCTTCATCTCGTTTCGCTCTCTTTCACCCTCCTTCATCTCGTTTAGCTATCTTTCACCCTCCTTCATCTCGTTTCGCTCTCTTTCACCCTCCTTCTTCTCGTTTCGCTCTCTTTCACCCTCCTTCCTCTCGTTTCGCTCTCTTTCACACTCCATCATCTCGTTTCGCTCTCTTTCACCCTCCTTCGTCTCGTTTCGCTCTCTTTCATCCTCCACCGTCTTGTTTCGCTCTCTTTGACCCTCCTTCGTCTGGTTTAGCTCTCTTTCACCCTCCTTCGTCTCGTTTCGCCCTCTTTCACCCTCCTTCGTCTCGTTTCATTCTCTTTCACCCTCCTTCGTCTCGTTTCGTTCTCTTTCACCCTCCTTCGTCTCGTTCCGCTCTCTTTCACCCTCCTTCGACTCCTTTCGCTCTCTTTCTCCCTCCTTCATCTCGTTTCGCTCTCTTACACCCTCCTTCATCTCCTTTCGCTCTCTTTCACCCTCCTTCATCTTGTTTCGCTCTCTTTCACCCTCCTTCCTCTCGTTTCGCTCTCTTTCACCCTCCTTCCTCTCGTTTCGCTCTCTTTCGCCCTCCTTCGTCTTGTTTCGCTCTCTTTCACACTCCTTCGTCTCGTTTCGCTCTTTTTTACCCTCCACCGTCTCGTTTAGCTCTCTTTCACCCTCCTTCATCTCGTTTCGCTCTCTTTCACCCTCCTTCGTCTCGTTTCGCTCTCTTTCACCCTCCTTCGTCTCGTTCCGCTCTCTTTCACCCTCCTTCGACTCCTTTCGCTCTCTTTCAGCCTCCTTCATCTCGTTTCGCTCTCTTTCACCCTCCTTCATCTCGTTTTGCTCTCTTTCACCCTCCTTCCTCTCGTTTCGCTCTCTTTTGCCCTCCTTCATCTTGTTTCGCTCTCTTTCACCCTCCTTCGTCTCGTTTCGCTCTCTTTCACCCTCCACCGTCTCGTTTAGCTCTCTTTCACCCTCCTTCATCTTGTTTCGCTCTCTTTCACCCTCCTTCGTCTCGTTTCGCTCTCTGTGACCCTCCTTCATCTCGTTTCGCTCTCATTCACCCTCCTTCGTCTCGTTTCGCTCTCTTTCATCCTCCTTATTCTCGTTTCGTTCTCTTTCACCCACCTTCGTCTCGTTTCGCTCTCTGTCACCCTCCTTCGTCTCGTTTCGCTCTCTTTCACCCTCCTTCGTCTCGTTCCGCTCTCTTTCACCCTCCTTCGACTCCTTTCGCTCTCTTTCAGCCTCCTTCGTCTCGTTTCGCTCTCTTTCACCCTCCTTCATCTTGTTTCGCTCTCTTTCACCCTCCTTCATCTCGTTTTGCTCTCTTTCACCCTCCTTCCTCTCGTTTCGCTCTCTTTCGCCCTCCTTCATCTTGTTTCGCTCTCTTTCACCCTCCTTCGTCTCGTTTCGCTCTCTTTCACCCTCCACCGTCTCGTTTAGCTCTCTTTCACCCTCCTTCATCTTGTTTTGCTCTCTTTCACCCTCATTCGTCTCGTTTCGCTCTCTGTGACCCTCCTTCATCTCGTTTCGCTCTCATTCACCCTCCTTTGTCTCGTTTCGCTCTTTCATCCTCCTTATTCTCGTTTCGCTCTCTTTCACCCACCTTCGTCTCGTTTCGCTCTCTTTCACCCTCCTTCGTCTCGTTTCGGTCTCCTTCACCCTCATTCGTCTCGTTCCACTCTCTTTCACCCTCCTTCGACTCCTTTCGCTCTCTTTCACCCTCCTTCATCTCCTTTCGCTCTCTTTCACCCTCCTTCGTCTCGTTTCGCTCTCTTTCACCTTTCTTCGTCTCGTTTCGCTCTCTTTCACCCTCCCTCGTCTAGTTTCGCTCTCTTTTACCCTCCTTCGTCTCGTTTCGCTCTCTTTCACCCTCCTTTGTCTCGTTTCGCGCTCTTTCACCCTCCTTCCTCTCGTTTCGCTCTCTTTCACCCTCCATCGTCTTGTTTCACTCTCTTTCACCCTCCTTCGTCTCGTTTCGCTCTCTTTCACCCTCCACCGTTTTGTTTCGCTCTCTTTCACCCTCCACCGTCTTGTTTCTCCCCCTTTGATCCTCCTTCATCTCGTTTCGCTCTCTTTCACCCTCCTTCGTCTCGTTTCGCTCTCTTTCACCCTCCTTCTTCTCGTTTCGCTCTCTTTCACCCTCCTTCGTCTCGTTTCGCTCTCTTTCACCCTCCTTCGTCTCGTTTCGGTCTCTTTCACCCTCCTTCGTCTCGGTCCACTCTCTTTCACCCTCCTTCGACTCCTTTCGCTCTCTTTCACCCTCCATCATCTCGTTTCGCTCTCTTTCACCCTCCTTCGTCTCGTTTCGCTCTCTTTCACCCTCCTTCGTCTCGTTTCGCTCTCTTTCACCCTCCTTCATCTCGTATCGCTCTCTTGCAGCCTCCACCGTCTTGTTTCGCTCTCTTTGACCCTCCTTCGTCTGGTTTAGCTCTCTTGCACCCTCCTTCGTCTCGTTTCGCTCAGTTTTACACTCCTTCGTCTCATTTCGCTCTCTTTCACCCAATTCATCTCGTTTCGCCCTCCTTCACCCTCCTTCGTCTCGTTTCGCTCTCTTTCACCATCCTTCGTCTGGTTTCGTTCTCTTTCACCCTCCTTCGTCTCGTTCCGCTCTCTTTCACCCTCCTTCGACTCCTTTCGCTCTCTTTCACCCTCCTTCATCTCGTTTCGCTCTCTTACACCCTCCTTCATCTCCTTTCGCTCTCTTTCACCCTCCTTCATCTCGTTTCGCTCTCTTTCACCCTCCTTCCTCTTGTTTCGCTCTCTTTCACCCTCCTTCCTCTCGTTTCGCTCTCTTTCGCCCTCCTTTGTCTTGTTTCGCTCTCTTTCACCCTCCTTCGTCTCGTTTCGCTCTTTTTCACCCTCCACCGTCTCGTTTAGCTCTCTTTCACCCTCCTTCATCTCGTTTTGCTCTCTTTCACCCTCCTTCGTCTCGTTTCGCTCTCTTTCACCCTCCTTCGTCTCGTTCCGCTCTCTTTCACCCTCCTTCGACTCCTTTCGCTCTCTTTCAGCCTCCTTCGACTCCTTTCGCTCTCTTTCAGCCTCCTTTGTCTCGTTTCGCTCTCTTTCACCCTCCTTCATCTCGTTTCGCTCTCGTTCACCCTCCTTCATCTCGTTTTGCTCTCTTTCACCCTCCTTCCTCTCGTTTCGCTCTCTTTCGCCCTCCTTCATCTTGTTTCGCTCTCTTTCACCCTCCTTCGTCTCGTTTCGCTCTCTTTCACCCTCCACCGTCTCGTTTAGCTCTCTTTCACCCTCCTTCATCTTGTTTCACTCTCTTTCACCCTCCTTCGTCTCGTTTCGCTCTCTGTGACCCTCCTTCATCTCGTTTCTCTCTCATTCACCCTCCTTCGTCTCGTTTCGCTCTCTTTCATCCTCCTTATTCTCGTTTCGTTCTCTTTCACCCACCTTCGTCTCGTTTCGCTCTCTTTCACCCTCCTTCGTCTCGTTTCGGTCTCCTTCACCCTCCTTCGTCTCGTTCCACTCTCTTTCACCCTCCTTCGACTCCTTTCGCTCTCTTTCACCCTCCTTCATCTCCTTTCGCTCTCTTTCACCCTCCTTCGTCTCGTTTCGCTCTCTTTCACCTTTCTTCGTCTCGTTTCGCTCTCTTTCACCCTCCCTCGTCTAGTTTCGCTCTCTTTTACCCTCCTTCGTCTCGTTTCGCTCTCTTTCACCCTCCTTTGTCTCGTTTCGCGCTCTTTCACCCTCCTTCCTCTCGTTTCGCTCTATTTCACCCTCCATCGTCTTGTTTCACTCTCTTTCACCCTCCTTCGTCTCGTTTCGCTCTCTTTCACCCTCCACCGTTTTGTTTCGCTCTCTTTCACCCTCCACCATTCTTGTTTCTCTCTCTTTGACCCTCCTTCGTCTCGTTTCGCTCTCTTTCACCCTCCTTCGTCTCGTTTCGGTCTCTTTCACCCTCCTTCGTCTCGGTCCACTCTCTTTCACCCTCTTTCGACTCCTTTCGCTCTCTTTCACCCTCCATCATCTCGTTTAGCTCTCCTTCACCCTCCTTCATCTCGTTTCGCTCTCTTTCACCCTCCTTCGTCTCGTTTCGCTCTCTTTCACCCTCCACCGTCTCGTTTAGCTCTCTTTCACCCTCCTTCATCTTGTTTCACTCTCTTTCACCCTCCTTCGTCTCGTTTCGCTCTCTGTGACCCTC
>NW_027308560.1:42500-94000 GCF_047496885.1 Scyliorhinus torazame | reverse complement strand
CCACCATCCAGAGAGCCCGGCTTCGGGTCCTCCGGGACAATCGACTGCCCGGGGTCGCTGCGGAGGTCTGGAGTCTCCCGATGGCGGAGGGCGGTCAGGCGCTGGTGTGCCTCCGCACCCAGACTGCCACTTTCCACCCTCAGACTGCAGCGTTACCTGTACGCTGAGCCTCCTCCACGGTGGGGCCCTGGCGACGGGTTTCTCCCCCCAGGGGCTCGGCCTGAACTACGACGTGCAGCTCCTGTCTGTGGGCCAGCAGGGTCTTCGGAACTCTCTGTTGGCGCTGCCCGTCTTGTACCAGGACCTCCTCAAAGTCTGGAACACGGTCTCCAGGCGCCGCAGCTCTCCCCCGTCAGGAGTGGCGGCTGTCGTAAGGGAGGCGCTGCTCAGGAATCCGCACCTCCGCCAATCTCCATTCGGGTGGCTGGCGGAGCGGAGGGCGGTGGGAGCCGTGGGCAGGGCTGGGTGGCGGAGGGCCGGGCTGTGGGTGCCGTGGGAAGGGCTGGGTGGCGGAGGGCCGGGCTGTGGGTGCCGTGGGCAGGGCTGGGTGGCGGAGGGCTGTGGGTGCCGTGGGCAGGGCTGGGTGCCGGAGGGCTGTGGGTGCCGTGGGAAGGGCTGGGTGGCGGAGGGCTGTGGGTGCCGTGGGCAGGGCTGGGTGGCGGAGGGCTGTGGGTGCCGTGGGAAGGGCTGGGTGGCGGAGGGCTGTGGGTGCCGTGGGAAGGGCTGGGTGGGGGAGGGCTGTGGGTGCCGTGGTCAGGGCTGGGTGGGGAGGGCTGTGGGTGCCGTGGGCTGGGCTGGGTGGCGGAGGGCTGTGGGTGCCGTGGGCAGGGCTGGGTGCTGGAAGGCTGTGGGTGCCGTGGGAAGGGCTGGGTGGCGGAGGGCCGGGATGTGGGTGCCGTGGGCAGGGCTGGGTGGGGAGGGCTGTGGGTGCCGTGGGCAGGGCTGGGTGCTGGAAGGCTGTGGGTGCCGTGGGAAGGGCTGGGTGGGGGAGGGCTGTGGGTGCCGTGGGAAGGGCTGGGTGGCGGCCGGGGGTCCCTGGAGAGGGGGCAGGCGCTGCCCACGGGCACACTCGAAGCTTTCCGGGCTGGCTGGGCCCCGCAGGGGGTGGGCTGCCGGACCGACCCCCATTCTCACACTTTCATTGGGCGGGTATTGGGTGAGGTTTGGTCTCTTTTCCTGTTCTGTTGGGGCTGTGCTCCACCCGCGGTTTGGGGCACTCCCCACAGTTTGTTTTGTCCATCAGTTACTTCTGGTCTGTTTTGCTTTGTTGTGTCCCAGCTCCAGGCCGATGCCAGCGGCGGGCGCTGCCTCACCCTGCCCGCGGGAAGAGCGGGCAGGACAGGCAATCTCAGGGAAAACATACCCAAATAAACATTATATACACATCAAATAAACAGCACCATCAAACTGTCCGACCCGAGACAATGCTGCTGGGGGAGGGGGACCGCGGCTGCTGGGGGAGGGGGACCGCGGCTGCTGGGGGAGGGGGACCGCGGCTGCTGGGGGAGGGGGACCGCGGCTGCTGGGGGAGGGGGACCGCGGCTGCTGGGGGAGGGGGACCGCGGCTGCTGGGGGAGGGGGACCGCGGCTGCTGGGGGAGGGGGACCGCGGCTGCTGGGGGAGGGGGACCGCGGCTGCTGGGGGAGGGGGCCCGCGGCTGCTGGGGGGGGGACCGCGGCTGCTGGGGGAGGGGGACCGCGGCTGCTGGGGGGGGGACCGCGGCTGCTGGGGGAGGGGGACCGCGGCTGCTGGGGGAGGGGGACCGCGGCTGCTGGGGGAGGGGGACCGCGGCTGCTGGGGGAGGGGGACCGTGGCTGCTGGGGGAGGAAGAGGGGACCGTGGCTGCTGGGGGAGAGGGGGAGGGGGACCGCGGCTGCTGGGGAGGGGGACGCTGTTGCTGGGGGAGAGGGAGGGGGACTACGGGTGCTGGGTGAGGGGGACCGCGTCTGCAGGGGGAGGGGGAATGGGACTGCGCTGCTGGGGGAGAGGAGGGGGACCGCGGCTGCTGGGGGAGGGGAGGGGGACCGCGGCTGCTGGGGGTAAGGAGGGGGACCGCGGCTGCTGGGGGAGGGGGAGTGGGACCGCGGCTGCTGGGGGAGGGGGGAGGGATCGCGGCTGCTGGGGGAGGGGGAGGGATCGCGGCTGCTGGGGGAGGGGAGGGGGAACCGCGGCTGCTGGAGGCGGGAGGAGGGATCGTGGCTGCTGGGGAAGGGGAGGGGGACAGCGGCTGCTGGGGGAGGGTGGAGGGATCGTGGCTGCTGGGGGAGGGGAGGGCGACCGCGGCTGCTGGGGAGGGGGACCGTGGCTGCTGGGGAGGGGGACCGCGGCTGCTGCGGGAGGGGGACCGCGGCTGCTGGGGTAGGGGGAGGGGGACCGCGGCTTCTGGGGGAGGGGGAGGGGGACCGCGGCTGCTGGGGGAGGGGGAGGAGGACCGCGGCTGCTGGGGTTGGGGGAGGGGGACCGTGGCTGCTGGGGGAGGAAGAGGGCACCGTGGCTGCCGGGGGAGAGGGGGAGGGGGACCGCGTCTGCTGGGGAGGGGGACCGCGGTTGCTGGAGGAGAGGGAGGGGGACTGCGGGTGCTGGGTGAGGGGGACCGCGGCTGCTGGGGGAGGGGGAGGGGGACTGCGCTGCTGGGGGAGGGGAGGGGGACCGCGGCTGCTGGGGGAGGGGAGGGGGACCGCGGCTGCTGGGGGTTAGGAGGGGGACTGCGGCTGCTGGGGGAGGGGGAGGGATCGCGGCTGCTGGGGAGAGGGGAGGGATCACGGCTGCTGGGGGAGGGAAGGGGGAACCGCGGCTGCTGGGGGAGGGGAGGGGGAACGCGGCTGCTGGGGGGGAGGGGGACAGTGGCTGCTGGGGGAGGGTGGAGGGATCGTGGCTGCTGGGGGAGGGGAGGGCGACCGCGGCTGCTAGGGGAGGGGGGCAGGGATCGTGGCTGCTGGGGGAGGGGGGGACGGCGGCTGCTGGGGAGGGGGACCGCGGCTGCTGGGGGAGGGGGAGGGGGACCGCGGCTGCTGGGGGAGGGGGACCGCGGCTGCTGGGGGAGGGGGAGGGAGACCGCGGCTGCTGGGGGAGGGGTAGGGGGACCGCGTCTGCTGGGGGTGTGAGGGGGACCGTGGCTGCTGGGGGAGGGGTACCGCGGCTGCTGGGGGAGGGGGACCGCGGCTGCTGGGGGAGGGGGACCGTGGCTGCTGGGGGGGGGGGACCGCGGCAGCTGGGGGAAGGGGAAGGGATCGTGGCTGCTGGGGAAGGGGAGGGGGAACGCGTCTGCTGGGGGGGAGGGGGACAGCGGCTGCTGGAGGAGTGTGGAGGGATCGTGGCTGCTGGGGGAGGGGAGGGCGACCGCGGCTGCTGGGGGAGTGATCGTGGCTGCTGGGGTAGGGGGGGACGGCGGCTGCTGGGGGAGGGGGATCGCGGCTGCTGGGGAATGGGGAGGGATCGCGGCTGCTGGGGAGGGGGACCACAGTTGCTGGGGAGGTGGAGGGGGACTGCGGCTGCTGGGGGAGTGGGGAGGGGGGGCGCGGCTGCTGGGGGAGGGGGAGGGTGACCGCGGCTGCTTGGGGAGGGGGTGAGGGGGTGAGGGGGTGAGGGGGTGAGGGTGAGTGGGGCCGCGGCTGCTGGGGGAGGGGCAGCGGGGCTGCTGGGGGAGGGGGTGAGGGTTGAGGGGGGGCGCGGCTGCTGGGGGAGGGGGAGGGTGACTGCGGCTGCTTGGCGAGGGGGTGAGGGGGTGAGGGTGAGGGGGGCCGCGGCTGCTGGGGGAGGGGGAGCGGGGCTGCGGCTGCTGCGGGAGTGTGGTACATTGGCGAAACCATGCAGACGCTGCAACAACGAATGAACGGACATCGCGCGACAATCACCAGGCAGGAATGTTCCCTTCCAGTCGGGGAACACTTCAGCCGTCAAGGGCATTCAGCCTCTGATCTCCGGGTAAGCGTTCTCCAAGGCGGCCTTCAGGACGCGCGACAACGCAGAATCGCCGAGCAGAAGCTTATAGCCAAGTTCCGCACACATGAGTGCGGCCTCAACCGGGACCTGGGATTCATGTCGCATTACATTCATCCCCCACCATCTGGCCTGCGAAATCCTACCAACTGTCCTGGCTTGGTACAATTCACACTCTTTAACCTGGGGTTACCTCATCTCTGGATCTGTAAAGATATAATCACCTGCTAATGCTCGCATTCCAAGCATTGGCTGGCAGCTTTGAATCTGTCTATATATCTGTTTCTGGAGCATACCTCTTCATTCACCTGAGGAAAGAGCAGCGCTTCGAAAGCTCGTGACATCGAAACAAACCTGTTGGACTTTAACCTGGTGTTGGAAGACTTCTTTCTGCGCTCACCCCAGTTCAACGCCGGCATCTCCACATCATCTGTAAATACAGATATTCTAAACAGGGACCACAGTAAATAATGATATTCTACCCAGGGACCACTGTAAATAATGATATTGTATGCCGGGGCCTCTGTTAATATTTATAAATAACCCAGGGACCACTGTAAATAAAGAAATGCCACCCAGGGACCATTGTAAATAAGATATACTGCACAGGGACCACTGTCAATAATGATATACCAGCCAGTGACCACTGTAAATAAAGGTACACCACCCAGGGACCACTGTAAATAAAGATAAACCACCCAGGGACCATTGTAAATAATAATAACCTACCCAGGAACCACTGTAAATAAGATATACTGCACAGGGACCACTGTCAATAATGATATACCAGCCAGTGACCACTGTAAATAAAGAAATACCACCCAGGGACCACTGTAAATAAAATTATACCACCCAGGGACTATTGTAAATAATGATATACTACACAGTGGCCACTGTAAATAAAGGTATCACGCCCAGGAACCACTGTAATTAAAGACTTTCTATACAAGAACCACTGTAAATAATGATATACTACCCAGGGACCACTGCATATAATGATATACTATCCAGTGATCATTGTAAATAATGATATACTACCCAGGGACCACTGCAGATAATGATATACTGCACACAGCCACTGTAAATAATGGCATACTACCCAGGGACCACAGTAAATAATGATGTACTACCCAGGGGCCACTGTAAAGAATGATATACTACCAGGGACCACTGTAAAGAATGATATACTACCAGGGACCACTGTAAATAAAGATATTCTACACAGGGACAACTGTAAATAGTGATATAATACTGAGGGACAACTGTAAATAATGATATTCTACCCAGGGGCCACTGTAAATAATGATGTACTACACAGGGGTCACTGTAAATAATGATGTACTACACAGGGGTCACTGTAAATACTGATATTCTACCAAGGGGCCACTGTAACTAATGATATACTACCCAGGGACAACTGTAAATAATGATGTACTACACAGGGGTCACTGTAAATACTGATTTACTACACAGGGGTCACTGTAAATAAAGATATACTGCCCAGGGACGACTGTAAATAATGATATACTACCCAGGGACCACAGTAAGTAATGATATACTACCCAGGGACCACTGTAAAGAATGACATACTACCAGGGACTACTGTAAATAATGATATTCTACCCATGGAGCACCGTAAATAATTATGTACTACGCATGGACCACGGCAAATTAAGATATACTATCCAGGGACAACTGTAGATAATGACATTCTACGCAGGGACCACTGTAAATAATGACATAGTACCTAGGTACCACTGTAAATAAAGATATACTGCCGAGGGACCACTGTAAATAATGATATACCACCGAGTGAACACTGGAAATCATGATACTCTACCCAGGGACCACAGTAAATCATAGATCATAGAATTTACAGTGCAGAAGGAGGCCATTCGGCCCATCGAGTCTGCCCGGCTCTTGAAAAGAGCACCCTATCCAAGTCCACATCTCCACCCTATCCCCATAAGCGAGTAACCCCACCCAACACGAAGGGCAATTTTGGACACTAAGGCAATTTTTGATGGCCAATTCACCTAAACTGCACATCTTTGGACTGTGGGAGGAAACCGGAGCACCCGGAGGAAACCCACGCACACAAGGGGAGGATGTGCAGACTCCGCACAGACAGTGACCCAAGCCGGGAATCGAACCAGGAACCCTGGAGCTGTGAAGCAATTGTGCTATCCACTATGCTACCGTGCTGCACACTAAATGATATAGTGGTGCTAAATGATATAATAATATACCGTGCTGCCCACTAAATGATACAGTATAATGATATACTTCCCAGGGACCACTGTAAATAAAGATAAACCACCCAGAGAACACTGTAAATAAAGATAAACCACCCAGGGACCACTGCAAATAAAGATAAACAACCCAGGGACCACTGTAAATAAAGATAAACCACCCAGGGACCACTGTAAATAAAGATAAACAACCCGGGAACCACTGTAAATAAAGATAAACCACCCAGGGACCACTGTAAATAAAGATAAACCACCCAGGGACCACTGTAAATAAAGATAAACCACCCAGAGACCACTGTAAATAAAGAGAAACCACCCAGGGACCACCTTAAATAAAGATAAACCACCCAGAGACCACTGTAAATAAAGATAAACAACACGGGGACCACTGTAAATAAAGATAAACCACCCAGGGACCACTGCAAATAAAGATAAACCACCCGGGGACCACTGTAAATAAAGATAAACCACCCGGGAACCACTGTAAATAAGGATAAACCACCCAGGGACCACTGCAAATAAAGATAAACAACACGGGGACCACTGTAAATAAAGATAAACTACCCAGGGACCACTGTAAATAAAGATAAACCACCCGGGGACCACTGTAAATAAAGATAAACTACCCGGGGACCACTGTAAATAAAGATACACCACCCAGGGACCACTGTAAATAAAGATAAACCACCCAGGGACCACTGTAAATAAAGATAAACCACCCAGGGACCACTGTAAATAAAGATAAACCACCCGGGGACCTCTGTAAATAAAGATAAACCACCCGGGGACCACTGTAAATAAAGATAAACCACCCAGGAACCACTGTAAATAAAGATAAACCACCCGGGGACCACTGTAAATGAAGATAAACCACCCGGGGACCACTGTAAATAAAGATAAACCACCCATAGACCACTGTAAATAAAGATAAACCACCCGGGAACCACTGTAAATAAAGATAAACCACCCAGGAACCACTGTAAATAAAGATAAACCACCCAGGGACCACTGTAAATAAAGAGAAACCTCCCAGGGACCACTGTAAATAAAGATAAACCACCCGGGGACCACTGTAAATTAAGATAAACCACCCAGGAACCACTGTAAATAAAGATAAACCACCCAGGGACCATTGTAAATAAAGATAAACCACGCAGGGACCACTGGAAATCAAGGTAAACCACCCGGGGACCACTGTAAATAAAGATAAACCACCCAGGGACCACTGTAAATAAAGATAAACCACCCGGGGACCACTGTAAATAAAGATAAACCACCCAGGGACCACTGTAAATAAAGATAAACCACCCAGGGACCACTGTAAATAAAGATAAACCACCCAGGGACCACTGTAAATAAAGAGAAACCTCCCAGGGACCACTGTAAATAAAGATAAACCACCCGGGGACCACTGGAAATAAAGATAAACCACCCAGGGACCACTGTAAATAAAGATAAACCACCCGAGAACCACTGTAAATAAAGATAAACCACCCGGGGACCACTGTAAATTAAGATAAACCACCCAGGAACCACTGTAAATAAAGATAAACCACCCAGGGACCACTGTAAATAAAGATAAACCACCCGGGGACCTCTGTAAATAAAGATAAACCACCCGGGGACCACTGTAAATAAAGATAAACCACCCAGGAACCACTGTAAATAAAGATAAACCACCCGGGGACCACTGTAAATGAAGATAAACCACCCGGGGACCACTGTAAATAAAGATAAACCACCCATAGACCACTGTAAATAAAGATAAACCACCCGGGAACCACTGTAAATAAAGATAAACCACCCAGGAACCACTGTAAATAAAGATAAACCACCCGGGGACCACTGTAAATAAAGATAAACCACCCGGGGACCACTGTAAATAAAGATAAACCACCCGGGGACCACTGTAAATAAAGATAAACCACCCGGGAACCACTGTAAATAAAGATAAACCACCCAGGGACCACTGTAAATAAAGATAAACCACCCGGGGACCACTGTAAATAAAGATAAACCACCCAGGGACCACTGTAAATAAAGATAAACCACCCGGGGACCACTGTAAATAAAGATAAACCACCCGGGAACCACTGTAAATAAAGATAAACCACCCAGGGACCACTGTAAATAAAGATAAACCACCCAGGGCCCACTGTAAATAAAGATAAACCACCCAGGGCCCACTGTAAATAAAGATAAACCACCCAGGGACCACTGTAAATAAAGAGAAACCTCCCAGGGACCACTGTAAATAAAGATAAACCACCCGGGGACCACTGTAAATTAAGATAAACCACCCAGGAACCACTGTAAATAAAGATAAACCACCCAGGGACCATTGTAAATAAAGATAAACCACCCAGGCACCACTGGAAATCAAGGTAAACCACCCGGGGACCACTGTAAATAAAGATAAACCACCCAGGAACCACTGTAAATAAAGATAAACCACCCAGGGACCATTGTAAATAAAGATAAACCACCCAGGGACCACTGGAAGTCAAGGTAAACCACCCGGGGACCACTGTAAATAAAGATAAACCACCCAGGGACCACTGTAAATAAAGGTACACCACCCAGGGACCATTGTAAATAATAATAACCTACCCAGGAACCACTGTAAATAAGAAATACTGCACAGGGACCACTGTCAATAATGATATACCAGCCAGTGACCACTGTAAATAAAGAAATACCACCCAGGGACCACTGTAAATAAAATTATACCACCCAGGGACTATTGTAAATAATGATATACTACACAGTGGCCACTGTAAATAATGATATACAACCCAGTGGCCACTGTAAATAAAGGTATCACGCCCAGGAGCCACTGTAATTAAAGACTTTCTATACAAGGACCACAGTAAATAATGATATACTACCCAGGGACCACTGCATATAATGATATACTATCCAGTGATCATTGTAAATAATGATATACTACCCAGGGACCACTGCAGATAATGATATACTGCACACAGCCACTGTAAATAATGGTATACTACCCAGGGACCACAGTAAATAATGATGTACTACCCAGGGACCACAGTAAATAATGATGTACTAACCAGGGACCACTGTAAATAAAGATATTCTACACAGGGACAACAGTAAATAGTGATATAATATTGAGGGACAACTGTAAATAATGATATTCTACCCAGGGGCCACTGTAAATAATGATGTACTACACAGGGGTCACTGTAATTAATGATGTACTACACAGGGGTCACTGTAAATACTGATATTCTACCCAGGGGCCACTGTAACTAATGATATACTACCCAGGAACAACTGTAAATAATGATGTACTACACAGGGGTCACTGTAAATACTGATTTACTACCCAGTGACCGCTGTAGATAAAGATATACTGCCCAGGGACCACTGTAAATAAAGATAAACCACCCAGGGACCACTGTAAATAAAGATAACCCACCCGGGGACCACTGTAAATAAAGATAAACCACCCAGGGACCACTGTAAATAAAGATAAACCACCCGGGGACCACTGTAAATAAAGATAAACCACCCAGGGACCACTGTAAATAAAGATAAACCACCCAGGGACCACTGTAAATAAAGATAAACCACCCAGGGACCACTGTAAATAAAGAGAAACCTCCCAGGGACCACTGTAAATAAAGATAAACCACCCGGGGACCACTGGAAATAAAGATAAACCACCCAGGGACCACTGTAAATAAAGATAAACCACCCGAGAACCACTGTAAATAAAGATAAACCACCCGGGGACCACTGTAAATTAAGATAAACCACGCAGGAACCACTGTAAATAAAGATAAACCACCCAGGGACCACTGTAAATAAAGATAAACCACCCGGGGACCTCTGTAAATAAAGATAAACCACCCGGGGACCACTGTAAATAAAGATAAACCACCCAGGAACCACTGTAAATAAAGATAAACCACACGGGGACCACTGTAAATAAAGATAAACCACCCAGTGACCACTGTAAATAAAGATAAACCACCCAGAGACCACTGTAAATAAAGATAAACCACCCAGGGACCACTGTAAATAAAGATAAACCACCCGGGGACCACTGTAAATAAAGATAAACCACCCATAGACCACTGTAAATAAAGATAAACCACCCGGGAACCACTGTAAATAAAGATAAACCACCCAGGAACCACTGTAAATAAAGATAAACCACCCGGGGACCACTGTAAATAAAGATAAACCACCCGGGGACCACTGTAAATAAAGATAAACCACCCGGGGACCACTGTAAATAAAGATAAACCACCCGGGAACCACTGTAAATAAAGATAAACCACCCTGGGACCACTGTAAATAAAGATAAACCACCCAGGGCCCACTGTAAATAAAGATAAACCACCCGGGGACCACTGTAAATAAAGATAAACCACCCAGGGACCTCTGTAAATAAAGATAAACCACCCAGGGCCCACTGTAAATAAAGATAAACCACCCAGGGACCACTGTAAATAAAGAGAAACCTCCCAGGGACCACTGTAAATAAAGATAAACCACCCGGGGACCACTGTAAATTAAGATAAACCACCCAGGAACCACTGTAAATAAAGATAAACCACCCAGGGACCATTGTAAATAAAGATAAACCACCCAGGGACCACTGGAAATCAAGGTAAACCACCCGGGGACCACTGTAAATAAAGATAAACCACCCAGGGACCACTGTAAATAAAGGTACACCACCCAGGGACCATTGTAAATAATAATAACCTACCCAGGAACCACTGTAAATAAGAAATACTGCACAGGGACCACTGTCAATAATGATATACCAGCCAGTGACCACTGTAAATAAAGAAATACCACCCAGGGACCACTGTAAATAAAATTATACCACCCAGGGACTATTGTAAATAATGATATACTACACAGTGGCCACTGTAAATAATGATATACAACCCAGTGGCCACTGTAAATAAAGGTATCACGCCCAGGAGCCACTGTAATTAAAGACTTTCTATACAAGGACCACAGTAAATAATGATATACTACCCAGGGACCACTGCATATAATGATATACTATCCAGTGATCATTGTAAATAATGATATACTACCCAGGGACCACTGCAGATAATGATATACTGCACACAGCCACTGTAAATAATGGTATACTACCCAGGGACCACAGTAAATAATGATGTACTACCCAGGGACCACAGTAAATAATGATGTACTAACCAGGGACCACTGTAAATAAAGATATTCTACACAGGGACAACAGTAAATAGTGATATAATATTGAGGGACAACTGTAAATAATGATATTCTACCCAGGGGCCACTGTAAATAATGATGTACTACACAGGGGTCACTGTAATTAATGATGTACTACACAGGGGTCACTGTAAATACTGATATTCTACCCAGGGGCCACTGTAACTAATGATATACTACCCAGGAACAACTGTAAATAATGATGTACTACACAGGGGTCACTGTAAATACTGATTTACTACCCAGTGACCGCTGTAGATAAAGATATACTGCCCAGGGACCACTGTAAATAAAGATAAACCACCCAGGGACCACTGTAAATAAAGATAACCCACCCGGGGACCACTGTAAATAAAGATAAACCACCCAGGGACCACTGTGAATAAAGATAAACCACCCGGGGACCACTGTAAATAAAGATAAACCACCCAGGGACCACTGTAAATAAAGATAAACCACCCAGGGACCACTGTAAATAAAGATAAACCACCCAGGGACCACTGTAAATAAAGAGAAACCTCCCAGGGACCACTGTAAATAAAGATAAACCACCCGGGGACCACTGGAAATAAAGATAAACCACCCAGGGACCACTGTAAATAAAGATAAACCACCCGAGAACCACTGTAAATAAAGATAAACCACCCGGGGACCACTGTAAATTAAGATAAACCACGCAGGAACCACTGTAAATAAAGATAAACCACCCAGGGACCACTGTAAATAAAGATAAACCACCCGGGGACCTCTGTAAATAAAGATAAACCACCCGGGGACCACTGTAAATAAAGATAAACCACCCAGGAACCACTGTAAATAAAGATAAACCACACGGGGACCACTGTAAATGAAGATAAACCACCCGGGGACCACTGTAAATAAAGATAAACCACCCAGGGACCACTGTAAATAAAGAGAAACCTCCCAGGGACCACTGTAAATAAAGATAAACCACCCATAGACCACTGTAAATAAAGATAAACCACCCGGGAACCACTGTAAATAAAGATAAACCACCCAGGAACCACTGTAAATAAAGATAAACCACCCGGGGACCACTGTAAATAAAGATAAACCACCCGGGGACCACTGTAAATAAAGATAAACCACCCGGGGACCACTGTAAATAAAGATAAACCACCCGGGAACCACTGTAAATAAAGATAAACCACCCTGGGACCACTGTAAATAAAGATAAACCACCCAGGGCCCACTGTAAATAAAGATAAACCACCCGGGGACCACTGTAAATAAAGATAAACCACCCAGGGACCACTGTAAATAAAGATAAACCACCCAGGGCCCACTGTAAATAAAGATAAACCACCCAGGGACCACTGTAAATAAAGAGAAACCTCCCAGGGACCACTGTAAATAAAGATAAACCACCCGGGGACCACTGTAAATTAAGATAAACCACCCAGGAACCACTGTAAATAAAGATAAACCACCCAGGGACCATTGTAAATAAAGATAAACCACCCAGGGACCACTGGAAATCAAGGTAAACCACCCGGGGACCACTGTAAATAAAGATAAACCACCCGGGGACCACTGTAAATAAAGATAAACCACCCAGGGACCACTGTAAATAAAGATAAACCACCCAGGGACCACTGTAAATAAAGATAAACCACCCAGGGACCACTGTAAATAAAGAGAAACCTCCCAGGGACCACTGTAAATAAAGATAAACCACCCGGGGACCACTGGAAATAAAGATAAACCACCCAGGGACCACTGTAAATAAAGATAAACCACCCGGGGACCACTGTAAATTAAGATAAACCACCCAGGAACCACTGTAAATAAAGATAAACCACCCAGGGACCATTGTAAATAAAGATAAACAACCCAGGGACCACTGGAAATCAAGGTAAACCACCCGGGGACCACTGTAAATAAAGATAAACCACCCAGGGACCACTGTAAATAAAGATAAACCACCCGGGGACCACTGTAAATAAAGATAAACCACCCAGGGACCACTGTAAATAAAGATAAACCACCCAGGGACCACTGTAAATAAAGATAAACCACCCAGGGACTACTGTAAATAAAGATAAACCACCCAGAGACCACTGTAAATAAAGATAAACCACCCAGGGACCACCATAAATAAAGATAAACCACCCAGGGACCACTGTAAATAAAGATAAACCACCCGGGGACCACTGTAAATAAAGATAAACCACCCAGGGACCACTGTAAATAAAGATAAACCACCCGGGGACCACTGTAAATAAAGATAAACCACCCAGGGACCACTGTAAATAAAGATAAACCACCCAGGGACCACTGTAAATAAAGATAAACCACCCGGGGACCACTGTAAATAAAGATAAACCACCCAGGGACCACTGTAAATAAAGATAAACTTCCCGGGGACCACTGTAAATAAAGATAAACCACCCTGGGACCACTGTAAATAAAGACAAACCACCAGGGGACCACTGTAAATAAAGATAAACCGCCCAGGGACCACTGTAAATAAAGATAAACCACCCAGGGACCACTGTAAATAAAGATAAACCACCCAGGACCACTGTAAATAAAGGTAAACCACCCAGGGACCACTGTAAATAAATATAAACCACCCAGAGACCAGTGTAAATAAAGATAAACCACCCGGGGACCACTGTAAATAAAGATAAACCACCCAGGGACCACTGTAAATAAAGATAAACCACCCAGGGACCACTGTAAATAAAGAGAAACCACCCGGGGACCACTGAAAATAAAGATAAACCACCCAGGGACCACTGTAAATAAAGATAAACCACCCAGGGACCACTGTAAATAAATATAAACCACCCAGGGACCACTGTAAATAAAGAGAAACCACCCGGGGACCACTGAAAATAAAGATAAACCACCCAGGGACCACTGTAAATAAAGATAAATCACCCAGAGATCACTGTAAATAAAGATTAACCACCCAGGGACCACTGTAAATAAAGATAAATCACCCAGGGTCCACTGTAAATAAAGATAAACCACCCGGGGACCACTGTAAATAAAGATAAACCACCCAGGGACCACTGTAAATAAAGATAAACCACCCAGGGACCACTGTAAATAAAGATAAATCACCCGGGGACCACTGTAAATAAAGATAAACCACCCAGGGACCACCATAAATAAAGATAAACCACCCAGGGACCACTGTAAATAAAGATAAACCACCCATGGACCACTGTAAATAAAGATAAACCACCCAGGGACCACTGTAAATAAAGATAAATCACCCGGGGACCACTGTAAATAAAGATAAACCACCCAGGGACCACCATAAATAAAGATAAACCACCCAGGGACCACCATAAATAAAGATAAACCACCCAGGGACCACTGTAAATAAAGATAAACTACCCAGGGACCACTGTAAATAAAGATAAACCACCCAGGGACCACTGTAAATAAAGAGAAACCTCCCAGGGACCACTGTAAATAAAGATAAACCACCCAGGGACCACAGTAAATAAAGATAAACCACCCAGGGACCACTGTAAATAAAGATAAACCACCCGGGAACCACTGTAAATAAAGATAAACCACCCGGGGACCACTGTAAATAAAGATAAACCACCCAGGGACAACTGTAAATAAAGATAAACCACCAAGGAACATCTGTAAATAAAGATAAACCACCCAGGGACCACTGTAAATAAAGAGAAACCACCCGGGGACCACTGTAAATAAAGATAAACCACACAGGGACCACTGTAAATAAAGATAAACCACCCAGGGACCACTGTAAATAAAGATAAACCACCCAGAGTCCACTGTAAATAAAGATAAACCACCCAGGGACCACTGTAAATAAAGAAAAACCACCCAGGGACCACTGTAAATAAAGATAAACCACCCAGGGACCACTGTAAATAAAGATAACCCACCCGTGGACCACTGTAAATAAAGATAAACCACCCAGAGACCACTGTAAATAAAGATAAACCACCCAGGGACCACTGTAAATAAAGATAAACCACCCAGGGACCACTGTAAATAATGATAAACCACCCAGGGACCACTGTAAATAAAGATAAACCACCCAGAGACCACTGTAAATAAAGATACACCACCCAGGGACCACTGTAAATAAAGACAAACCACCCAGGGACCACTGTAAATAAAGATAAACCACCCAGAGACCACTGTAAATAAAGATAAACCACCCATAGACCACTGTAAATAAAGATAAACCACCCGGGGACCACTGTAAATTAAGATAAACCACCCAGGGACCACTGTAAATAAAGATAAACCACCCAGGGACCACTGTAAATAAAGATAAACCACCCAGGGACCACTGTAAATAAAGATAAACCACCCAGGGACCACTGTAAATAAAGAGAAACCTCCCAGGGACCACTGTAAATAAAGATAAACCACCCGGGGACCACTGGAAATAAAGATAAACCACCCAGGGACCACTGTAAATAAAGATAAACCACCCGAGAACCACTGTAAATAAAGATAAACCACCCGGGGACCACTGTAAATTAAGATAAACCACCCAGGAACCACTGTAAATAAAGATAAACCACCCAGGGACCACTGTAAATAAAGATAAACCACCCGGGGACCTCTGTAAATAAAGATAAACCACCCGGGGACCACTGTAAATAAAGATAAACCACCCAGGAACCACTGTAAATAAAGATAAACCACCCGGGGACCACTGTAAATGAAGATAAACCACCCGGGGACCACTGTAAATAAAGATAAACCACCCATAGACCACTGTAAATAAAGATAAACCACCCGGGAACCACTGTAAATAAAGATAAACCACCCAGGAACCACTGTAAATAAAGATAAACCACCCGGGGACCACTGTAAATAAAGATAAACCACCCGGGGACCACTGTAAATAAAGATAAACCACCCGGGGACCACTGTAAATAAAGATAAACCACCCGGGAACCACTGTAAATAAAGATAAACCACCCAGGGACCACTGTAAATAAAGATAAACCACCCGGGGACCACTGTAAATAAAGATAAACCACCCAGGGACCACTGTAAATAAAGATAAACCACCCGGGGACCACTGTAAATAAAGATAAACCACCCGGGAACCACTGTAAATAAAGATAAACCACCCAGGGACCACTGTAAATAAAGATAAACCACCCAGGGCCCACTGTAAATAAAGATAAACCACCCAGGGCCCACTGTAAATAAAGATAAACCACCCAGGGACCACTGTAAATAAAGAGAAACCTCCCAGGGACCACTGTAAATAAAGATAAACCACCCGGGGACCACTGTAAATTAAGATAAACCACCCAGGAACCACTGTAAATAAAGATAAACCACCCAGGGACCATTGTAAATAAAGATAAACCACCCAGGCACCACTGGAAATCAAGGTAAACCACCCGGGGACCACTGTAAATAAAGATAAACCACCCAGGAACCACTGTAAATAAAGATAAACCACCCAGGGACCATTGTAAATAAAGATAAACCACCCAGGGACCACTGGAAGTCAAGGTAAACCACCCGGGGACCACTGTAAATAAAGATAAACCACCCAGGGACCACTGTAAATAAAGGTACACCACCCAGGGACCATTGTAAATAATAATAACCTACCCAGGAACCACTGTAAATAAGAAATACTGCACAGGGACCACTGTCAATAATGATATACCAGCCAGTGACCACTGTAAATAAAGAAATACCACCCAGGGACCACTGTAAATAAAATTATACCACCCAGGGACTATTGTAAATAATGATATACTACACAGTGGCCACTGTAAATAATGATATACAACCCAGTGGCCACTGTAAATAAAGGTATCACGCCCAGGAGCCACTGTAATTAAAGACTTTCTATACAAGGACCACAGTAAATAATGATATACTACCCAGGGACCACTGCATATAATGATATACTATCCAGTGATCATTGTAAATAATGATATACTACCCAGGGACCACTGCAGATAATGATATACTGCACACAGCCACTGTAAATAATGGTATACTACCCAGGGACCACAGTAAATAATGATGTACTACCCAGGGACCACAGTAAATAATGATGTACTAACCAGGGACCACTGTAAATAAAGATATTCTACACAGGGACAACAGTAAATAGTGATATAATATTGAGGGACAACTGTAAATAATGATATTCTACCCAGGGGCCACTGTAAATAATGATGTACTACACAGGGGTCACTGTAATTAATGATGTACTACACAGGGGTCACTGTAAATACTGATATTCTACCCAGGGGCCACTGTAACTAATGATATACTACCCAGGAACAACTGTAAATAATGATGTACTACACAGGGGTCACTGTAAATACTGATTTACTACCCAGTGACCGCTGTAGATAAAGATATACTGCCCAGGGACCACTGTAAATAAAGATAAACCACCCAGGGACCACTGTAAATAAAGATAACCCACCCGGGGACCACTGTAAATAAAGATAAACCACCCAGGGACCACTGTAAATAAAGATAAACCACCCGGGGACCACTGTAAATAAAGATAAACCACCCAGGGACCACTGTAAATAAAGATAAACCACCCAGGGACCACTGTAAATAAAGATAAACCACCCAGGGACCACTGTAAATAAAGAGAAACCTCCCAGGGACCACTGTAAATAAAGATAAACCACCCGGGGACCACTGGAAATAAAGATAAACCACCCAGGGACCACTGTAAATAAAGATAAACCACCCGAGAACCACTGTAAATAAAGATAAACCACCCGGGGACCACTGTAAATTAAGATAAACCACGCAGGAACCACTGTAAATAAAGATAAACCACCCAGGGACCACTGTAAATAAAGATAAACCACCCGGGGACCTCTGTAAATAAAGATAAACCACCCGGGGACCACTGTAAATAAAGATAAACCACCCAGGAACCACTGTAAATAAAGATAAACCACACGGGGACCACTGTAAATAAAGATAAACCACCCAGTGACCACTGTAAATAAAGATAAACCACCCAGAGACCACTGTAAATAAAGATAAACCACCCAGGGACCACTGTAAATAAAGATAAACCACCCGGGGACCACTGTAAATAAAGATAAACCACCCATAGACCACTGTAAATAAAGATAAACCACCCGGGAACCACTGTAAATAAAGATAAACCACCCAGGAACCACTGTAAATAAAGATAAACCACCCGGGGACCACTGTAAATAAAGATAAACCACCCGGGGACCACTGTAAATAAAGATAAACCACCCGGGGACCACTGTAAATAAAGATAAACCACCCGGGAACCACTGTAAATAAAGATAAACCACCCTGGGACCACTGTAAATAAAGATAAACCACCCAGGGCCCACTGTAAATAAAGATAAACCACCCGGGGACCACTGTAAATAAAGATAAACCACCCAGGGACCTCTGTAAATAAAGATAAACCACCCAGGGCCCACTGTAAATAAAGATAAACCACCCAGGGACCACTGTAAATAAAGAGAAACCTCCCAGGGACCACTGTAAATAAAGATAAACCACCCGGGGACCACTGTAAATTAAGATAAACCACCCAGGAACCACTGTAAATAAAGATAAACCACCCAGGGACCATTGTAAATAAAGATAAACCACCCAGGGACCACTGGAAATCAAGGTAAACCACCCGGGGACCACTGTAAATAAAGATAAACCACCCAGGGACCACTGTAAATAAAGGTACACCACCCAGGGACCATTGTAAATAATAATAACCTACCCAGGAACCACTGTAAATAAGAAATACTGCACAGGGACCACTGTCAATAATGATATACCAGCCAGTGACCACTGTAAATAAAGAAATACCACCCAGGGACCACTGTAAATAAAATTATACCACCCAGGGACTATTGTAAATAATGATATACTACACAGTGGCCACTGTAAATAATGATATACAACCCAGTGGCCACTGTAAATAAAGGTATCACGCCCAGGAGCCACTGTAATTAAAGACTTTCTATACAAGGACCACAGTAAATAATGATATACTACCCAGGGACCACTGCATATAATGATATACTATCCAGTGATCATTGTAAATAATGATATACTACCCAGGGACCACTGCAGATAATGATATACTGCACACAGCCACTGTAAATAATGGTATACTACCCAGGGACCACAGTAAATAATGATGTACTACCCAGGGACCACAGTAAATAATGATGTACTAACCAGGGACCACTGTAAATAAAGATATTCTACACAGGGACAACAGTAAATAGTGATATAATATTGAGGGACAACTGTAAATAATGATATTCTACCCAGGGGCCACTGTAAATAATGATGTACTACACAGGGGTCACTGTAATTAATGATGTACTACACAGGGGTCACTGTAAATACTGATATTCTACCCAGGGGCCACTGTAACTAATGATATACTACCCAGGAACAACTGTAAATAATGATGTACTACACAGGGGTCACTGTAAATACTGATTTACTACCCAGTGACCGCTGTAGATAAAGATATACTGCCCAGGGACCACTGTAAATAAAGATAAACCACCCAGGGACCACTGTAAATAAAGATAACCCACCCGGGGACCACTGTAAATAAAGATAAACCACCCAGGGACCACTGTGAATAAAGATAAACCACCCGGGGACCACTGTAAATAAAGATAAACCACCCAGGGACCACTGTAAATAAAGATAAACCACCCAGGGACCACTGTAAATAAAGATAAACCACCCAGGGACCACTGTAAATAAAGAGAAACCTCCCAGGGACCACTGTAAATAAAGATAAACCACCCGGGGACCACTGGAAATAAAGATAAACCACCCAGGGACCACTGTAAATAAAGATAAACCACCCGAGAACCACTGTAAATAAAGATAAACCACCCGGGGACCACTGTAAATTAAGATAAACCACGCAGGAACCACTGTAAATAAAGATAAACCACCCAGGGACCACTGTAAATAAAGATAAACCACCCGGGGACCTCTGTAAATAAAGATAAACCACCCGGGGACCACTGTAAATAAAGATAAACCACCCAGGAACCACTGTAAATAAAGATAAACCACACGGGGACCACTGTAAATGAAGATAAACCACCCGGGGACCACTGTAAATAAAGATAAACCACCCAGGGACCACTGTAAATAAAGAGAAACCTCCCAGGGACCACTGTAAATAAAGATAAACCACCCATAGACCACTGTAAATAAAGATAAACCACCCGGGAACCACTGTAAATAAAGATAAACCACCCAGGAACCACTGTAAATAAAGATAAACCACCCGGGGACCACTGTAAATAAAGATAAACCACCCGGGGACCACTGTAAATAAAGATAAACCACCCGGGGACCACTGTAAATAAAGATAAACCACCCGGGAACCACTGTAAATAAAGATAAACCACCCTGGGACCACTGTAAATAAAGATAAACCACCCAGGGCCCACTGTAAATAAAGATAAACCACCCGGGGACCACTGTAAATAAAGATAAACCACCCAGGGACCACTGTAAATAAAGATAAACCACCCAGGGCCCACTGTAAATAAAGATAAACCACCCAGGGACCACTGTAAATAAAGAGAAACCTCCCAGGGACCACTGTAAATAAAGATAAACCACCCGGGGACCACTGTAAATTAAGATAAACCACCCAGGAACCACTGTAAATAAAGATAAACCACCCAGGGACCATTGTAAATAAAGATAAACCACCCAGGGACCACTGGAAATCAAGGTAAACCACCCGGGGACCACTGTAAATAAAGATAAACCACCCGGGGACCACTGTAAATAAAGATAAACCACCCAGGGACCACTGTAAATAAAGATAAACCACCCAGGGACCACTGTAAATAAAGATAAACCACCCAGGGACCACTGTAAATAAAGAGAAACCTCCCAGGGACCACTGTAAATAAAGATAAACCACCCGGGGACCACTGGAAATAAAGATAAACCACCCAGGGACCACTGTAAATAAAGATAAACCACCCGGGGACCACTGTAAATTAAGATAAACCACCCAGGAACCACTGTAAATAAAGATAAACCACCCAGGGACCATTGTAAATAAAGATAAACAACCCAGGGACCACTGGAAATCAAGGTAAACCACCCGGGGACCACTGTAAATAAAGATAAACCACCCAGGGACCACTGTAAATAAAGATAAACCACCCGGGGACCACTGTAAATAAAGATAAACCACCCAGGGACCACTGTAAATAAAGATAAACCACCCAGGGACCACTGTAAATAAAGATAAACCACCCAGGGACTACTGTAAATAAAGATAAACCACCCAGAGACCACTGTAAATAAAGATAAACCACCCAGGGACCACCATAAATAAAGATAAACCACCCAGGGACCACTGTAAATAAAGATAAACCACCCGGGGACCACTGTAAATAAAGATAAACCACCCAGGGACCACTGTAAATAAAGATAAACCACCCGGGGACCACTGTAAATAAAGATAAACCACCCAGGGACCACTGTAAATAAAGATAAACCACCCAGGGACCACTGTAAATAAAGATAAACCACCCGGGGACCACTGTAAATAAAGATAAACCACCCAGGGACCACTGTAAATAAAGATAAACTTCCCGGGGACCACTGTAAATAAAGATAAACCACCCTGGGACCACTGTAAATAAAGACAAACCACCAGGGGACCACTGTAAATAAAGATAAACCGCCCAGGGACCACTGTAAATAAAGATAAACCACCCAGGGACCACTGTAAATAAAGATAAACCACCCAGGACCACTGTAAATAAAGGTAAACCACCCAGGGACCACTGTAAATAAATATAAACCACCCAGAGACCAGTGTAAATAAAGATAAACCACCCGGGGACCACTGTAAATAAAGATAAACCACCCAGGGACCACTGTAAATAAAGATAAACCACCCAGGGACCACTGTAAATAAAGAGAAACCACCCGGGGACCACTGAAAATAAAGATAAACCACCCAGGGACCACTGTAAATAAAGATAAACCACCCAGGGACCACTGTAAATAAATATAAACCACCCAGGGACCACTGTAAATAAAGAGAAACCACCCGGGGACCACTGAAAATAAAGATAAACCACCCAGGGACCACTGTAAATAAAGATAAATCACCCAGAGATCACTGTAAATAAAGATTAACCACCCAGGGACCACTGTAAATAAAGATAAATCACCCAGAGTCCACTGTAAATAAAGATAAACCACCCGGGGACCACTGTAAATAAAGATAAACCACCCAGGGACCACTGTAAATAAAGATAAACCACCCAGGGACCACTGTAAATAAAGATAAATCACCCGGGGACCACTGTAAATAAAGATAAACCACCCAGGGACCACCATAAATAAAGATAAAACACCCAGGGACCACTGTAAATAAAGATAAACCACCCATGGACCACTGTAAATAAAGATAAACCACCCAGGGACCACTGTAAATAAAGATAAATCACCCGGGGACCACTGTAAATAAAGATAAACCACCCAGGGACCACCATAAATAAAGATAAACCACCCAGGGACCACCATAAATAAAGATAAACCACCCAGGGACCACTGTAAATAAAGATAAACTACCCAGGGACCACTGTAAATAAAGATAAACCACCCAGGGACCACTGTAAATAAAGAGAAACCTCCCAGGGACCACTGTAAATAAAGATAAACCACCCAGGGACCACAGTAAATAAAGATAAACCACCCAGGGACCACTGTAAATAAAGATAAACCACCCGGGAACCACTGTAAATAAAGATAAACCACCCGGGGACCACTGTAAATAAAGATAAACCACCCAGGGACAACTGTAAATAAAGATAAACCACCAAGGAACATCTGTAAATAAAGATAAACCACCCAGGGACCACTGTAAATAAAGAGAAACCACCCGGGGACCACTGTAAATAAAGATAAACCACACAGGGACCACTGTAAATAAAGATAAACCACCCAGGGACCACTGTAAATAAAGATAAACCACCCAGAGTCCACTGTAAATAAAGATAAACCACCCAGGGACCACTGTAAATAAAGAAAAACCACCCAGGGACCACTGTAAATAAAGATAAACCACCCAGGGACCACTGTAAATAAAGATAACCCACCCGTGGACCACTGTAAATAAAGATAAACCACCCAGAGACCACTGTAAATAAAGATAAACCACCCAGGGACCACTGTAAATAAAGATAAACCACCCAGGGACCACTGTAAATAATGATAAACCACCCAGGGACCACTGTAAATAAAGATAAACCACCCAGAGACCACTGTAAATAAAGATACACCACCCAGGGACCACTGTAAATAAAGACAAACCACCCAGGGACCACTGTAAATAAAGATAAACCACCCAGAGACCACTGTAAATAAAGATAAACCACCCATAGACCACTGTAAATAAAGATAAACCACCCGGGGACCACTGTAAATTAAGATAAACCACCCAGGGACCACTGTAAATAAAGATAAATCACCCAGGGACCACTGTAAGTAAAGATAAACCACCCGGGGACCACTGTAAATAAAGATAAACCACCCGGGGACCACTGTAAATAAAGATAAACCACCCAGGGACCACTGTAAATAAAGATAAACTTCCCGGGGACCACTGTAAATAAAGATAAACCACCCTGGGACCACTGTAAATAAAGACAAACCACCAGGGGACCACTGTAAATAAAGATAAACCGCCCAGGGACCACTGTAAATAAAGATAAACCACCCAGGGACCACTGTAAATAAAGATAAACCACCCAGGACCACTGTAAATAAAGGTAAACCACCCAGGGACCACTGTAAATAAATATAAACCACCCAGAGACCAGTGTAAATAAAGATAAACCACCCGGGGACCACTGTAAATAAAGATAAACCACCCAGGGACCACTGTAAATAAAGATAAACCACCCAGGGACCACTGTAAATAAAGAGAAACCACCCGGGGACCACTGAAAATAAAGATAAACCACCCAGGGACCACTGTAAATAAAGATAAACCACCCAGGGACCACTGTAAATAAAGATAAACCACCCAGGGACCACTGTAAATAAAGAGAAACCACCCGGGGACCACTGAAAATAAAGATAAACCACCCAGGGACCACTGTAAATAAAGATAAATCACCCAGAGATCACTGTAAATAAAGATTAACCACCCAGGGACCACTGTAAATAAAGATAAATCACCCAGGGTCCACTGTAAATAAAGATAAACCACCCGGGGACCACTGTAAATAAAGATAAACCACCCAGGGACCACTGTAAATAAAGATAAACCACCCAGGGACCACTGTAAATAAAGATAAATCACCCGGGGACCACTGTAAATAAAGATAAACCACCCAGGGACCACCATAAATAAAGATAAACCACCCAGGGACCACTGTAAATAAAGATAAACCACCCAGGGACCACTGTAAATAAAGATAAACCACCCAGGGACCACTGTAAATAAAGATAAATCACCCGGGGACCACTGTAAATAAAGATAAACCACCCAGGGACCACCATAAATAAAGATAAACCACCCAGGGACCACCATAAATAAAGATAAACCACCCAGGGACCACTGTAAATAATGATAAACTACCCAGGGACCACTGTAAATAAAGATAAACCACCCAGGGACCACTGTAAATAAAGAGAAACCTCCCAGGGACCACTGTAAATAAAGATAAACCACCCAGGGACCACAGTAAATAAAGATAAACCACCCAGGGACCACTGTAAATAAAGATAAACCACCCGGGAACCACTGTAAATAAAGATAAACCACCCGGGGACCACTGTAAATAAAGATAAACCACCCAGGGACCACTGTAAATAAAGATAAACCACCAAGGAACATCTGTAAATAAAGATAAACCACCCAGGGACCACTGTAAATAAAGAGAAACCACCCGGGGACCACTGTAAATAAAGATAAACCACACAGGGACCACTGTAAATAAAGATAAACCACCCAGGGATCACTGTAAATAAAGATAAACCACCCAGGGTCCACTGTAAATAAAGATAAACCACCCAGGGACCACTGTAAATAAAGAAAAACCACCCAGGGACCACTGTAAATAAAGATAAACCACCCAGGGACCACTGTAAATAAAGATAACCCACCCGGGGACCACTGTAAATAAAGATAAACCACCCAGAGACCACTGTAAATAAAGATAAACCACCCAGGGACCACTGTAAATAAAGATAAACCACCCAGGGACCACTGTAAATAATGATAAACCACCCAGGGACCACTGTAAATAAAGATAAACCACCCAGAGACCACTGTAAATAAAGATACACCACCCAGGGACCACTGTAAATAAAGACAAACCACCCAGGGACCACTGTAAATAAAGATAAACCACCCAGAGACCACTGTAAATAAAGATAAACCACCCATAGACCTCTGTAAATAAAGATAAACCACCCGGGGACCACTGTAAATTAAGATAAACCACCCAGGGACCACTGTAAATAAAGATAAATCACCTAGGGACCACTGTAAATGAAGATAAACCACCCGGGGACCACTGTAAATAACGATAAACCACCCAGGGACCACTGAAAATAAAGATAAACCACCCAGGGACCACTGTAAATGAAGATAAACCACCCAGGGACCACTGTAAATAAAGATAAACCACCCCGGGACCACTGTAAATAAAGATAAACCACCCAGGGACCACTGTAAATAAAGATAAACCACCCGGGAACCACTGTAAATAAAGATAAACCACCCAGAGACCACTGTAAATAAAGATAAACCACCCGGGGACCACTGTAAATAAAGATAAACCACCCAGAGACCACTGTAAATAAAGATAAACCACCCAGGTACCACTGTAAATAAAGATAAACCACCCGGGGACCACTGTAAATCAAGACAAACCACCAAGGGACCACTGTAAATAAAGATAAACCACCCAGGGACCACTGTAAATAAAGATAAACCACACAGGGACCACTGTAAATAAAGATAAACCACCCAGAGACCACTGTAAATAAAGATAAACCACCCAGAGACCACTGTAAATAAAGATAAACCACACAGGGACCACTGTAAATAAAGATAAACCACCCAGAGACCACTGTAAATAAAGATAAACCACCCAGGGACCACTGTAAATAAAGACAAACCACCCAGGGACCACTGTAAATAAAGATAAACCACCCAGAGACCACTGTAAATAAAGATAAACCACCCAGGTACCACTGTAAATAAAGATAAACCACCCGGGGACCACTGTAAATCAAGACAAACCACCAAGGGACCACTGTAAATAAAGATAAACCACCCATAGACCACTGTAAATAAAGATAAACCACCCGGGGACCACTGTAAATAAAGATAAACCACCCAGGGACCACTGTAAATAAAGATAAACCACCCAGGGACCACTGTAAATAAAGATAAACCACCCAGGGACCACTGTAAATAAAGATCAACCACCCGGGAACCACTGTAAATAAAGATAAACCACCCAGAGACCACTGTAAATAAAGATAAACCACCCGGGGACCACTGTAAATAAAGATAAACCACCCAGGGACCACTGTAAATAAAGATAAACCACCCAGGGACCACTGTAAATAAAGATAAACCACCCAGGGACCACTGTAAATAAAGATAAACCACCCGGGGACCAGTGTAAATAAAGATAAACCACCCGGGGACCACTGTAAATAAAGATAAACCACCCAGGGACCACTGTAAATAAAGATAAACCACCCAGGGACCACTGTAAATAAAGAGAAACCACCCGGGGACCACTGAAAATAAAGATAAACCACCCAGGGACCACTGTAAATAAAGATAAACCACCCAGGGACCACTGTAAATAAAGATAAATCACCCGGGGACCACTGTAAATAAAGATAAACCACCCAGGGACCACCATAAATAAAGATAAACCACCCAGGGACCACTGTAAAAAAAGATAAACCACCCGGGGACCACTGTAAATAAAGATAAACCACCCAGGGACAACTGTAAATAAAGATAAACCACCCAGGGACCACTGTAAATAAAAATAAACCACCCGGGGACCACCATAAATAAAGATAAACCACCCAGGGACCACTGTAAATAAAGATAAACCACCCGGGGACCACTGTAAATAAAGATAAACCACCCAGGGACCACTGTAAATAAAGATAAACCACCCAGGGACCACTGTAAATAAAGATAAACCTCCCGGGGACCACTGTAAATAAAGATAAACCACCCGGGGACCACTGTAAATAAAGATAAACCACCCAGGGTCCACTGTAAATAAAGATAAACCTCCCGGGGACTACTGTAAATAAAGATAAACCGCCCGGGGACCACTGTAAATAAAGATAAACCACCCAGGGTCCACTGTAAATAAAGATAAACCAGCCAGGGACCACTGTAAATAAAGATAAACCACCCAGGGACCACTGTAAATAAAGATAAACCACACAGAGACCACTGTAAATAAAGATAAACCACCCAGGGACCACTGTAAATAAAGATAAACCACCCAGAGACCACTGTAAATAAAGATAAACCGCCCAGGGACCACTGTAAATAAAGATAAACCACCCGGGGACCACTGTAAATAAAGATAAACCACCCAGGGACCACTGTAAATAAAGATAAACCACCCAGGGACCACTGTAAATAAAGATAAACCACCCAGGGACCACTGTAAATAAAGAGAAACCTCCCAGGGACCACTGTAAATAAAGATAAACCACCCGGGGACCACTGGAAATAAAGATAAACCACCCCGGGACCACTGTAATAAAGATAAACCACTCAGGGACCACTGTAAATAAAGATAAACCACTCAGGGACCGCTGTAAATAAAGATAAACCACCCAGGGACATCTGTAAATAAAGATAAACCACCCGGGCATCACTGTAAATAAAGATAAACCACTCAGGGACCACTGTAAATAAAGATAAACCACCCGGGGACCACTGTAAATAAAGATAAACCACCCAGGGACCACTGTAAATAAAGATAAACCACCCCGGGACCACTGTAATAAAGATAAACCACTCAGGGACCACTGTAAATAAAGATAAACCACCCAGGGACCACTGTAAATAAAGATAAACCACCCAGGGACCACTGTAAATAAAGATAAACCACTCAGGGACCACTGTAAATAAAGATAAACCACCCGGGGACCACTGTAAATAAAGATAAACCACCCAGGGACCACTGTAAATAAAGATAAACCACCCCGGGACCACTGTAATAAAGATAAACCACTCAGGGACCACTGTAAATAAAGATAAACCACCCAGGGACCACTGTAAATAAAGATAAACCACCCAGGGACCACTGTAAATAAAGATAAACCACCCAGGGACCACTGTAAATGAAGATAAACGACCCAGAGACCACTGTAAATAAAGATAAACCACCCAGGGACCACTGTAAATAAAGATAAACCACCCAGAGACCACTGTAAATAAAGATAAACCACCCAGGGACGACTGTAAATAAAGAAAAACGACCCGGGAACCACTGTAAATAAAGATAAACCACCCGGGAACCACTGTAAATAAAGATAAACCACCCAGAGACCACTGCAAATAAAGATAAACCACCCAGGGACCACTGTAAAAAAAGATAAACCACCCAGGGACCACTATAAATAAAGATAAACCACACAGGGACTACTGTAAATAAAGATAAACCACCCAGGAACCACTATAAATAAAGATAAACCACCCAGGAACCACTGTAAATAAAGATAAACCACCCAGGGACCACTGTAAATAAAGATAAACCACCCAGGGACCACTATAAATAAAGATAAACCACCCAGAGACCACTGTAAATAAAGATAAACCACCCAGGGACCACTGTAAATAAAGATAAACCACCCAGGGACCACTGTAAATAAAGATAAACCACCCAGGGAACACTGTAAATAAAGATAAACCACCCAGGGACCGCTGTAAATAATGATAAACCACCCAGGGACCACTGTAAATAAAGATAAACCACCCGGGGACCACTGTAAATAAAGATAAACCACCCAGGGACCACTGTAAATAAAGATAAACCACCCAGGGAACACTGTAAATAAAGATAAACCACCCAGGGACCACTGTAAATAAAGAGAAACCACCCGGGGACCACTGAAAATAAAGATAAACCACCCAGGGACCACTGTAAATAAAGATAAACCACCCGGGGACCACTGTAAATAAAGATAAACCACCCAGGGAACACTGTAAATAAAGATAAACCACCCAGGGACCGCTGTAAATAAAGATAAACCACCCAGGGACCACTGTAAATAAAGATAAACCACCAAGGAACATCTGTAAATAAAGATAAACCACCCGGGGACCACTGTAAATAAAGATAAACCACCAAGGAACATCTGTAAATAAAGATAAACCACCCAGGGACCACTGTAAATAAAGAGAAACCACCCGGGGACCACTGAAAATAAAGATAAACCACCCAGGGACCACTGTAAATAAAGATAAACCACCAAGGAACATCTGTAAATAAAGATAAACCACCCGGGGACCACTGTAAATAAAGATAAACCACCAAGGAACATCTGTAAATAAAGATAAACCACCCAGGGACCACTGTAAATAAAGAGAAACCACCCGGGGACCACTGTAAATAAAGATAAACCACACAGGGACCACTGTAAATAAAGATAAACCACCCAGGGACCACTGTAAATAAAGATAAACCACCCAGGGTCCACTGTAAATAAAGATAAACCACCCAGGGACCACTGTAAATAAAGAAATACCACCCAGGGACCACTGGAAATAAAGATAAACCACCCAGGGACCACTGTAAATAAAGATAAACCACCCAGAGACCACTGTAAATAAAGATAAACCACCCATAGACCACTGTAAATAAAGATAAACCACCCAGGGACCACTGTAAATTAAGATAAACCACCCAGGGACCACTGTAAATAAAGATAAACCTCCCAGGGACCACTGTAAATGAAGATAAACCACCCGGGGACCACTGTAAATAACGATAAACCACCCAGGGACCACTGTAAATAAAGATAAACCACCCAGGGACCACTGTAAATGAAGATAAACCACCCAGGGACCACTGTAAATAAAGATAAACCACCCCGGGACCACTGTAAATAAAGATAAACCACCCAGGGACCACTGTAAATAAAGATAAACCACCCGGGAACCACTGTAAATAAAGATAAACCACCCAGAGACCACTGTAAATAAAGATAAACCACCCGGGGACCACTGTAAATAAAGATAAACCACCCAGAGACCACTGTAAATAAAGATAAACCACCCAGGTACCACTGTAAATAAAGATAAACCACCCGGGGACCACTGTAAATCAAGACAAACCACCAAGGGACCACTGTAAATAAAGATAAACCACCCAGGGACCACTGTAAATAAAGATAAACCACACAGGGACCACTGTAAATAAAGATAAACCACCCAGAGACCACTGTAAATAAAGATAAACCACCCAGAGACCACTGTAAATAAAGATAAACCACACAGGGACCACTGTAAATAAAGATAAACCACCCAGAGACCACTGTAAATAAAGATAAACCACCCAGGGACCACTGTAAATAAAGACAAACCACCCAGGGACCACTGTAAATAAAGATAAACCACCCAGAGACCACTGTAAATAAAGATAAACCACCCAGGTACCACTGTAAATAAAGATAAACCACCCGGGGACCACTGTAAATCAAGACAAACCACCAAGGGACCACTGTAAATAAAGATAAACCACCCATAGACCACTGTAAATAAAGATAAACCACCCGGGGACCACTGTAAATAAAGATAAACCACCCAGGGACCACTGAAAATAAAGATAAACCACCCAGGGACCACTGTAAATAAAGATAAACCACCCAGGGACCACTGTAAATAAAGATAAACCACCCGGGAACCACTGTAAATAAAGATAAACCACCCAGAGACCACTGTAAATAAAGATAAACCACCCGGGGACCACTGTAAATAAAGATAAACCACCCAGGGACCACTGTAAATAAAGATAAACCACCCAGGGACCACTGTAAATAAAGATAAACCACCCAGGGACCACTGTAAATAAAGATAAACCACCCGGGGACCAGTGTAAATAAAGATAAACCACCCGGGGACCACTGTAAATAAAGATAAACCACCCAGAGACCACTGTAAATAAAGATACACCACCCAGGGACCACTGTAAATAAAGACAAACCACCCAGGGACCACTGTAAATAAAGATAAACCACCCAGAGACCACTGTAAATAAAGATAAACCACCCATAGACCACTGTAAATAAAGATAAACCACCCGGGGACCACTGTAAATTAAGATAAACCACCCAGGGACCACTGTAAATAAAGATAAACCACCCAGGGACCACTGTAAATGAAGATAAACCACCCGGGGACCACTGTAAATAACGATAAACCACCCAGGGACCACTGTAAATAAAGATAAACCACCCAGGGACCACTGTAAATGAAGATAAACCACCCAGGGACCACTGTAAATAAAGATAAACCACCCAGGGACCACTGTAAATAAAGATAAACCACCCAGGGACCACTGTAAATAAAGAGAAACCACCCGGGGACCACTGTAAATAAAGATAAACCACACAGGGACCACTGTAAATAAAGATAAACCACCCAGGGACCACTGTAAATAAAGATAAACCACCCAGGGTCCACTGTAAATAAAGATAAACCACCCAGGGACCACTGTAAATAAAGAAAAACCACCCAGGGACCACTGGAAATAAAGATAAACCACCCAGGGACCACTGTAAATAAAGATAACCCACCCGGGGACCACTGTAAATAAAGATAAACCACCCAGAGACCACTGTAAATAAAGATAAACCACCCAGGGACCACTGTAAATAAAGATAAACCACCCAGGGACCACTGTAAATAATGATAAACCACCCAGGGACCACTGTAAATAAAGATAAACCACCCAGAGACCACTGTAAATAAAGATACACCACCCAGGGACCACTGTAAATAAAGACAAACCACCCAGGGACCACTGTAAATAAAGATAAACCACCCAGAGACCACTGTAAATAAAGATAAACCACCCATAGACCTCTGTAAATAAAGATAAACCACCCGGGGACCACTGTAAATTAAGATAAAGCACCCAGGGACCACTGTAAATAAAGATAAACCACCCAGGGACCACTGTAAATGAAGATAAACCACCCGGGGACCACTGTAAATAACGATAAACCACCCAGGGACCACTGTAAATAAAGATAAACCACCCAGGGACCACTGTAAATGAAGATAAACCACCCAGGGACCACTGTAAATAAAGATAAACCACCCCGGGGCCACTGTAAATAAAGATAAACCACCCAGGGACCACTGTAAATAAAGATAAACCACCCGGGAACCACTGTAAATAAAGATAAACCACCCAGAGACCACTGTAAATAAAGATAAACCACCCGGGGACCACTGTAAATAAAGATAAACCACCCAGAGACCACTGTAAATAAAGATAAACCACCCAGGTACCACTGTAAATAAAGATAAACCACCCGGGGACCACTGTAAATCAAGACAAACCACCAAGGGACCACTGTAAATAAAGATAAACCACCCAGGGACCACTGTAAATAAAGATAAACCACACAGTGACCACTGTAAATAAAGATAAACCACCCAGAGACCACTGTAAATAAAGATAAACCACCCAGAGACCACTGTAAATAAAGATAAACCACACAGGGACCACTGTAAATAAAGATAAACCACCCAGAGACCACTGTAAATAAAGATAAACCACCCAGGGACCACTGTAAATAAAGACAAACCACCCAGGGACCACTGTAAATAAAGATAAACCACCCAGAGACCACTGTAAATAAAGATAAACCACCCAGGTACCACTGTAAATAAAGATAAACCACCCGGGGACCACTGTAAATCAAGACAAACCACCAAGGGACCACTGTAAATAAAGATAAACCACCCATAGACCACTGTAAATAAAGATAAACCACCCGGGGACCACTGTAAATAAAGATAAACCACCCAGGGACCACTGTAAATAAAGATAAACCACCCAGGGACCACTGTAAATAAAGATAAACCACCCAGGGACCACTGTAAATAAAGATAAACCACCCGGGAACCACTGTAAATAAAGATAAACCACCCAGAGACCACTGTAAATAAAGATAAACCCCCCGGGGACCACTGTAAATAAAGATAAACCACCCAGGGACCACTGTAAATAAAGATAAACCACCCAGGGACCACTGTAAATAAAGATAAACCACCCAGGGACCACTGTAAATAAAGATAAACCACCCGGGGACCAGTGTAAATAAAGATAAACCACCCGGGGACCACTGTAAATAAAGATAAACCACCCAGAGACCACTGTAAATAAAGATACACCACCCAGGGACCACTGTAAATAAAGACAAACCACCCAGGGACCACTGTAAATAAAGATAAACCACCCAGAGACCACTGTAAATAAAGATAAACCACCCAAAGACCACTGTAAATAAAGATAAACCACCCGGGGACCACTGTAAATTAAGATAAACCACCCAGGGACCACTGTAAATAAAGATAAACCACCCAGGGACCACTGTAAATGAAGATAAACCACCCGGGGACCACTGTAAATAACGATAAACCACCCAGGGACCACTGTAAATAAAGATAAACCACCCAGGGACCACTGTAAATGAAGATAAACCACCCAGGGACCACTGTAAATAAAGATAAACCACCCAGGGACCACTGTAAATAAAGATAAACCACCCAGGGACCACTGTAAATAAAGATAAACCACCCGGGAACCACTGTAAATAAAGATAAACCACCCAGAGACCACTGTAAATAAAGATAAACCACCCGGGGACCACTGTAAATAAAGATAAACCACCCAGAGACCACTGTAAATAAAGATAAACCACCCAGGTACCACTGTAAATAAAGATAAACCACCCGGGGACCACTGTAAATCAAGACAAACCACCAAGGGACCACTGTAAATAAAGATAAACCACCCAGGGACCACTGTAAATAAAGATAAACCACACAGGGACCACTGTAAATAAAGATAAACCACCCAGAGACCACTGTAAATAAAGATAAACCACCCAGAGACCACTGTAAATAAAGATAAACCACACAGGGACCACTGTAAATAAAGATAAACCACCCAGAGACCACTGTAAATAAAGATAAACCACCCAGGGACCACTGTAAATAAAGACAAACCACCCAGGGACCACTGTAAATAAAGATAAACCACCCAGAGACCACTGTAAATAAAGATAAACCACCCAGGTACCACTGTAAATAAAGATAAACCACCCGGGGACCACTGTAAATCAAGACAAACCACCAAGGGACCACTGTAAATAAAGATAAACCACCCATAGACCACTGTAAATAAAGATAAACCACCCGGGGACCACTGTAAATAAAGATAAACCACCCAGGGACCACTGTAAATAAAGATAAACCACCCAGGGACCACTGTAAATAAAGATAAACCACCCAGGGACCACTGTAAATAAAGATAAACCACACGGGAACCACTGTAAATAAAGATAAACCACCCAGAGACCACTGTAAATAAAGATAAACCACCCAGGGACCACTGTAAATAAAGATAAACCACCCAGGGACCACTGTAAATAAAGATAAACCACCCAGGGACCACTGTAAATAAAGATAAACCACCCAGGGACCACTGTAAATAAAGATAAACCACCCGGGGACCAGTGTAAATAAAGATAAACCACCCGGGGACCACTGTAAATAAAGATAAACCACCCAGGGACCACTGTAAATAAAGATAAACCACCCAGGGACCACTGTAAATAAAGAGAAACCACCCGGGGACCACTGAAAATAAAGATAAACCACCCAGGGACCACTGTAAATAAAGATAAACCACCCAGGGACCACTGTAAATAAAGATAAATCACCCGGGGACCACTGTAAATAAAGATAAACCACCCAGGGACCACCATAAATAAAGATAAACCACCCAGGGACCACTGTAAAAAAAGATAAACCACCCGGGGACCACTGTAAATAAAGATAAACCACCCAGGGACAACTGTAAATAAAGATAAACCACCCAGGGACCACTGTAAATAAAAATAAACCACCCGGGGACCACCATAAATAAAGATAAACCACCCAGGGACCACTGTAAATAAAGATAAACCACCCGGGGACCACTGTAAATAAAGATAAACCACCCAGGGACCACTGTAAATAAAGATAAACCACCCAGGGACCACTGTAAATAAAGATAAACCACCCGGGGACCACTGTAAATAAAGATAAACCACCCAGGGACCACTGTAAATAAAGATAAACCTCCCGGGGACCACTGTAAATAAAGATAAACCACCCGGGGACCACTGTAAATAAAGATAAACCACCCAGGGTCCACTGTAAATAAAGATAAACCTCCCGGGGACTACTGTAAATAAAGATAAACCGCCCGGGGACCACTGTAAATAAACATAAACCACCCAGGGTCCACTGTAAATAAAGATAAACCACCCAGGGACCACTGTAAATAAAGATAAACCACCCAGGGACCACTGTAAATAAAGATAAACCACACAGAGACCACTGTAAATAAAGATAAACCACCCAGGGACCACTGTAAATAAAGATAAACCGCCCAGGGACCACTGTAAATAAAGATAAACCACCCGGGGACAACTGTAAATAAAGATAAACCACCCAGGGACCACTGTAAATAAAGATAAACCACCCAGGGACCACTGTAAATAAAGATAAACCACCCAGGGACCACTGTAAATAAAGAGAAACCTCCCAGGGACCACTGTAAATAAAGATAAACCACCCGGGGACCACTGGAAATAAAGATAAACCACCCCGGGACCACTGTAATAAAGATAAACCACTCAGGGACCACTGTAAATAAAGATAAACCACTCAGGGACCACTGTAAATAAAGATAAACCACCCAGGGACATCTGTAAATAAAGATAAACCACCCGGGGATCACTGTAAATAAAGATAAACCACTCAGGGACCACTGTAAATAAAGATAAACCACCCGGGGACCACTGTAAATAAAGATAAACCACCCAGGGACCACTGTAAATAAAGATAAACCACCCCGGGACCACTGTAATAAAGATAAACCACTCAGGGACCACTGTAAATAAAGATAAACCACCCGGGGACCACTGTAAATAAAGATAAACCACCCAGGGACCACTGTAAATAAAGATAAACCACTCAGGGACCACTGCAAATAAAGATAAACCACCCAGGGACATCTGTAAATAAAGATAAACCACCCGGGAACCACTGTAAATAAAGATAAACCACTCAGGGACCACTGTAAATAAAGATAAACCACCCAGGGACCACTGTAAATAAAGATAAACCACCCAGGGTCCACTGTAAATAAAGATAAACTACCCAGGGACCACTGTAAATAAAGAAAAACCACCCAGGGACCACTGTAAATAAAGATAAACCACCCAGAGACCACTGTAAATAAAGATAAACCACACAGGGACCACTGTAAATAAAGATAAACCACCCGGGAACCACTGTAAATAAAGATAAACCACCCGGGAACCACTGTAAATAAAGATAAACCACCCAGAGACCACTGCAAATAAAGATAAACCACCCAGGGACCACTGTAAAAAAAGATAAACCACCCAGGGACCACTATAAATAAAGATAAACCACACAGGGACTACTGTAAATAAAGATAAACCACCCAGGAACCACTATAAATAAAGATAAACCACCCAGGAACCACTGTAAATAAAGATAAACCACCCAGGGACCACTGTAAATAAAGATAAACCACCCAGGGACCACTATAAATAAAGATAAACCACCCAGAGACCACTGTAAATAAAGATAAACCACCCAGGGACCACTGTAAATAAAGATAAACCACCCAGGGACCACTGTAAATAAAGATAAACCACCCAGGGAACACTGTAAATAAAGATAAACCACCCAGGGACCGCTGTAAATAATGATAAACCACCCAGGGACCACTGTAAATAAAGATAAACCACCCGGGGACCACTGTAAATAAAGATAAACCACCCAGGGACCACTGTAAATAAAGATAAACCACCCAGGGAACACTGTAAATAAAGATAAACCACCCAGGGACCACTGTAAATAATGATAAACCACCCAGGGACCACTGTAAATGAAGATAAACCACCCAGAGACCACTGTAAATAAAGATACACCACCCAGGGACCACTGTAAATAAAGACAAACCACCCAGGGACCACTGTAAATAAAGATAAACCACCCAGAGACCACTGTAAATAAAGATAAACCTCCCATAGACCACTGTAAATAAAGATAAACCACCCGGGGACCACTGTAAATTAAGATAAACCACCCAGGGACCACTGTAAATAAAGATAAACCACCCAGGGACCACTGTAAATGAAGATAAACCACCCGGGGACCATTGTACATAAAGATAAACCACCCAGGGACCACTGTAAATAAAGATAAACCACCCAGGGACCACTGTAAATGAAGATAAACCACCCAGGGACCACTGTAAATAAAGATAAACCACCCAGGGACCACTGTAAATAAAGATAAACCACCCAGGGACGACTGTAAATAAAGATAAACCACCCGGGAACCACTGTAAATAAAGATAAACCACCCAGAGACCACTGTAAATAAAGATAAAACACCCGGGGACCACTGCAAATAAACATAAACCACACAGGGATCACTGTGAATAAAGATAAACCACCCAGAGACCACTGTAAATAAAGATAAACCACCCAGAGACCACTGTAAATAAAGATAAACCACACAGTGACCACTGTAAATAAAGATAAACCACCCAGAGACCACTGTAAATAAAGATAAACCACCCAGAGACCACTGCAAAAAAAGATAAGCCACCCAGGGACCACTGAAAATAAAGACAAACCACCCAGGGACCATTGTAAATAAAGATAAACCACCCAGAGACCACTGTAAATAAAGATAAACCACCCAGGGACCACTGTAAATAAAGATAAACCACCCAGGGACCACTGTAAATGAAGATAAACCACCCAGGGACCACTGTAAATAAAGATAAACCCCCCAGGGACCACTGTAAATAAAGATAAACCACCCAGGGACCACTGTAAATAAAGATAAACCACCCGGGAACCACTGTAAATAAAGATAAACCACCCAGAGACCACTGTAAATAAAGATAAACCACCCGGGGACCACTGTAAATAAAGATAAACCACCCAGGGACCACTGTAAATAAAGATAAACCACCCGGGAACCACTGTAAATAAAGATAAACCACCCAGAGACCACTGTAAATAAAGAGAAACCACCCGGGGACCACTGTAAATAAAGATAAACCACCCAGGGACCACTGTAAATAAAGATAAACCACCCAGGGACCACTGTAAATAAAGATAAACCACCCAGGTACCACTGCAAATAAAGATAAACCACACAGGTACCACTGTAAATAAAGATAAACCACCCAGGGACCACTGTAAATAAAGATAAACCACCCAGGTACCACTATAAATAAAGATAAACCACCCGGGAACCACTGTAAATAAAGATAAACCACCCAGGGACCACTGTAAATAAAGATAAACCACCCAAGGACCACTGTAAATAAAGATAAACCACCCGGGGACCACTGTAAATAAAGATAAACCACCCAGGGACCACTGTAAATAAAGATAAACCACGCAGAGACCACTGTAAATAAAGATAAACCACCCAGGGACCACTGTAAATAAAGATAAACCACCCAGGGACCACTGTAAATAAAGATAAACCACCCAGGGACCACTGTAAATAAAGATAAACCACCCAGGGACCACTGTAAATAAAGATAAACCATCCGGCGACCAAAGTAAATAAAGATAAACCACCCAGGGACCTCTGTAAATAAAGATAAACCACCCAGAGACCACTGTAAATAAAGATAAACCACCCAGGGACCACTGTAAATAAAGATAAACCACCCAGGTACCACTGTAAATAAAGATAAACCACCCAGGGACCACTGTAAATAAAGATAAACCACCCAGAGACCACTGTAAATAAAGATAAACCACCCAGGGACCACTGTAAATAAAGATAAACCACCCAGGGACCACTGTAAATAAAGATAAACCACCCAGGGACCACTGTAAATAAAGATAAACCACCCAGGGACCACTGTAAATAAAGATAAACCATCCGGCGACCAAAGTAAATAAAGATAAACCACCCAGGGACAACTGTAAATAAAGATAAACCACCCAGGGACCACTGTAAATAAAGATAAACCACCCGGGGACCACTGTAAATAAAGATAAACCACCCGGGGACAACTGTAAATAAAGATAAACCACCCAGGGACCACTGTAAATAAAGATAAACCACCCAGAGACCACTGTAAATAAAGATTAACCACCCGGGAACCACTGTAAATAAAGATAATCCACCCAGAGACCACTGTAAATAAAGATAAACCACCCAGGGACCACTGTAAATAAAGATAAACCACCCAGGGACCACTGTAAATAAAGATAAACCACCCAGAGACCACTGTAAATAAAGATAAACCACCCGGGGACCACTGTAAATAAAGATTATCCACCCAGAGACCACAGTAAATAAAGATAAACCACCCAGAGACCACTGTAAATAAAGATAAACCACCCAGAGACCACTGTAAATAAAGATAAACCACCCGTGGACCACTGTAAATAAAGATAAACCACCCAGGGACCACTGTAAATAAAGATAAACCAGCCAGAGACCACTGTAAATAAAGATAAACCACCCAGGGACCACTGTAAATAAAGATTAACCACCCGGGAACCACTGTAAATAAAGATAATCCACCCAGAGACCACTGTAATTAAAGATAAACCACCCAGGGACCACAGTAAATAAAGATAAACCACCCGGGGACCACTGTAAATAAAGATAATCCACCCGGGGACCACTGTAAATAAAGATAAACCACCCAGAGACCACTGTAAATAAAGATAAACCACCCAGGGACCACTGTAAATAAAGATAAACCACCCAGGGACCACTGTAAATGAAGATAAACCACCCAGGGACCACTGTAAATAAAGATAAACCCCCCAGGGACCACTGTAAATAAAGATAAACCACCCAGGGACCACTGTAAATAAAGATAAACCACCCGGGAACCACTGTAAATAAAGATAAACCACCCAGAGACCACTGTAAATAAAGATAAACCACCCGGGGACCACTGTAAATAAAGATAAACCACCCAGGGACCACTGTAAATAAAGATAAACCACCCGGGAACCACTGTAAATAAAGATAAACCACCCAGAGACCACTGTAAATAAAGAGAAACCACCCGGGGACCACTGTAAATAAAGATAAACCACCCAGGGACCACTGTAAATAAAGATAAACCACCCAGGGACCACTGTAAATAAAGATAAACCACCCAGGTACCACTGCAAATAAAGATAAACCACACAGGTACCACTGTAAATAAAGATAAACCACCCAGGGACCACTGTAAATAAAGATAAACCACCCAGGTACCACTATAAATAAAGATAAACCACCCGGGAACCACTGTAAATAAAGATAAACCACCCAGGGACCACTGTAAATAAAGATAAACCACCCAAGGACCACTGTAAATAAAGATAAACCACCCGGGGACCACTGTAAATAAAGATAAACCACCCAGGGACCACTGTAAATAAAGATAAACCACGCAGAGACCACTGTAAATAAAGATAAACCACCCAGGGACCACTGTAAATAAAGATAAACCACCCAGGGACCACTGTAAATAAAGATAAACCACCCAGGGACCACTGTAAATAAAGATAAACCACGCAGGGACCACTGTAAATAAAGATAAACCATCCGGCGACCAAAGTAAATAAAGATAAACCACCCAGGGACCTCTGTAAATAAAGATAAACCACCCAGAGACCACTGTAAATAAAGATAAACCACCCAGGGACCACTGTAAATAAAGATAAACCACCCAGGTACCACTGTAAATAAAGATAAACCACCCAGGGACCACTGTAAATAAAGATAAACCACCCAGAGACCACTGTAAATAAAGATAAACCACCCAGGGACCACTGTAAATAAAGATAAACCACCCAGGGACCACTGTAAATAAAGATAAACCACCCAGGGACCACTGTAAATAAAGATAAACCACCCAGGGACCACTGTAAATAAAGATAAACCATCCGGCGACCAAAGTAAATAAAGATAAACCACCCAGGGACAACTGTAAATAAAGATAAACCACCCAAGGACCACTGTAAATAAAGATAAACCACCCGGGGACCACTGTAAATAAAGATAAACCACCCGGGGACAACTGTAAATAAAGATAAACCACCCAGGGACCACTGTAAATAAAGATAAACCACCCAGAGACCACTGTAAATAAAGATTAACCACCCGGGAACCACTGTAAATAAAGATAATCCACCCAGAGACCACTGTAAATAAAGATAAACCACCCAGGGACCACTGTAAATAAAGATAAACCACCCAGGGACCACTGTAAATAAAGATAAACCACCCAGAGACCACTGTAAATAAAGATAAACCACCCGGGGACCACTGTAAATAAAGATTATCCACCCAGAGACCACAGTAAATAAAGATAAACCACCCAGAGACCACTGTAAATAAAGATAAACCACCCAGAGACCACTGTAAATAAAGATAAACCACCCGTGGACCACTGTAAATAAAGATAAACCACCCAGGGACCACTGTAAATAAAGATAAACCAGCCAGAGACCACTGTAAATAAAGATAAACCACCCAGGGACCACTGTAAATAAAGATTAACCACCCGGGAACCACTGTAAATAAAGATAATCCACCCAGAGACCACTGTAATTAAAGATAAACCACCCAGGGACCACAGTAAATAAAGATAAACCACCCGGGGACCACTGTAAATAAAGATAATCCACCCAGAGACCACTGTAAATAAAGATAAACCACCCAGGGACCACAGTAAATAAAGATAAACCACCCAGGGACCACTGTAAATAAAGATAAACCACCCAGGGACCATTGTAAATAAAGATAGACCACCCGGGAACCACTGTAAATAAAGATAAACCACCCAGGGACCACTGTAAATAAAGATAAACCACCCAGGGACCACTTTAAATAAAGATAAACCACCCAGGGACCACTGTAAATAAAGATTAACCACCCGGGTACCACTGCAAATAAAGATAAACCACACAGGTACCACTGTAAATAAAGATAAACCACCCGGGAACCACTGTAAATAAAGATAAACCACCCGGGGACCACTGTAAATAAAGATAAACCACCCAGAGACCACTGTAAATAAAGATAAACGACCCAGGGACCACTGTAAATAAAGATAAACCACCCAGGGACCACTGTAAATAAAGATAAACCACCCAGAGACCACTGCAAATAAAGATAAACCACCCAGGGACCACTGTAAATAAAGATAAACCACCCAGGAACCACTGTAAATAAAGATTAACCACCCAGGGACCACTGTAAATAAAGATAAACCACCCAGGGACCACTGTAAATAAAGATAAACCACCCAGAGACCACTGTAAATAAAGATAAACCACCCGGGGACCACTGTAAATAAAGATAACCCACCCAGGGACCACTGTAAATAAAGATAAACCACCCAGAGACCACTGTAAATAAAGATAAACCACCCAGGGACCACTGTAAATAAAGATAAACCACCCGGGGACCACTGTAAATAAAGATAAACCACCCGGGAACCACTGTAAATAAAGATAAACCACCCAGGGACCACTGTAAATAAAGATAAACCACCCAGGGACCACTGTAAATAAGGATAAACCACCCGGGGACCACTGTAAATAAAGATAAACCACCCGGGGACCACTGTAAATGAAGATAAACCAACCAATAAATAAAGATAAACCACCCAGGGACCTCTGCAAATAAAGATAAACCACCCAGGGACCACTGTAAATAAAGATACAGATGGTGGGGGATGAATGTAATGCGACATGAATCCCAGGTCCCGGTTGAGGCCGCACTCATGTGTGCGGAACGTGGCTATAAGTTTCTGCTCGGCGAATCTGCGTTGTCGCGGGTCCTGAAGGCCGCCTTGGAGAACGCTTACCCGGAGATCAGAGGCTGAATGCCCTTGACTGCTGAAGTGTTCCCCGACTGGAAGGGAACATTCCTGCCTGGTGATTGTTGCGCGATGTTCGTTCATTCGTTGTTGCAGCGTCTGCATGGTCTCGCCAATGTACCACGCTTCGGGACATCCTTTCCTGCAGCGTATGAGGTAGACAACGTTGGCCGAGTCGCACGAGTATGTACCGCGTACCTGGTGGGTGGTGTTCTCACGTGTAATAGTGGTATCCATGTCGATGATCTGGCACGTATTGCAGAGATTACCATGACAGGGTTGTGTGGTGTCGTGGTCACTGTTCTGAAGACTGGGTAGTTTGCTGCAAACAATGGTTCGTTTGAGGTTGCGCGGTTGTTTGAAGGCAAGTAGTGGGGGTGTGGGGATGACCTTGGCAAGATTTTCATCGTCATCAATGACGTGTTGAAGGCTGTCAAGAAGTTCTGCACACATGATTGCGGCCTCAACCGGGACCTGGGATTCATGTCGCATTACATTCTTCACCCACCATCTGGCCTGCAAAATCCTACCAACTGTCCTGGCTTGATACAATTCACACCTCTTTAACCTGGGGTTACCCCATCTCTGGATCTGTAAAGATTGAATCACCTGCTAATGCTCGCATTCCTAGCATTGTTTGGCATCTTTGCATTTGTCTATATATGTGTTTCTGGAACAGACCTCTTCATTCACCTGGGGAAGGAGCAGCGCTCCGAAAGCTAGTGACATCGAAACAAACCTGTTGGACTTTAAGCTGGTGTTGTAAGACTTCGTACTGTGCTCACCCCAGTCCAACGCCGGCATCTCCACATCACTGTAAATAATGATATTCTAACCAGAGACAACTGTAAATAATGATATATTACCCAGGGACCACTGTAAACAATGATATCCTGATCAGGGATCACAGTAAATTATGACATACAGCCTAGGTACCCATGTAAAAATTATATACTGCCCAGGGACCGCTGTAAATAATGATATACCAGCCAGTGACCACTGTAAATAATGATATTCTAATCAGAGACAACTGCAAATAATGATATATTACCCAGGGACTACTGTAAATAATGATATACTATCAGCGACTACTGTAAATAAAGACATACTACACAGGGACCACTGTAAATAATGATATACTACCCAGGGAACACTGTAAATAATGATCTACTACCCAGGGACCACTTTAAATAATTATTTACTGCCCAGTGACCACTGCAAAGAATGATATACTACCAGGAACCACTGTAAATAGAGGTACACTCCCAGGGACCATTGTAAATAAAGACATACTACACAGGGACCACTGTAAATAATTATTTACTACCCAGTGACCACTGTAAATAATTATATACTACCCAGGGACCACTGTAGATAATGAAAAACTGCACAGGGCCGGCTGCAAACAGTGATATACTGCACAGGCGCACTGCAAAAAAATTATATACTACCCTGGGACCACTGTAAATAATGATACGTTGCCCAGAAACCACTGTAAATAATGTTAAACTATGCAGGGAACACTGAAAATAATGATATACAGCACAGGGACCAATTTAGATAATGATATTTTACTCAGGGACAACTGTAAATAATGATATTCTACACCGGGACCAGTGTAAATAATGATATACTGCACAGGGACCACTGAAAATAATGAAATACTGCCCAGGGACCACTGTAAATAATGATATTCTACCCAGGGTCAAATGCAAATAATAATGTACTACCCAGGCACAACTGTAAATAATGACATTCTGACCCGGGACCACTGTAAATGCTGATATTCTACCAGGGACTACAGTAAATAATGATTTACTACCCAGGGACCACTGCAGAAAATAATATACTGCCGATGGACAACTATTAATAATGGTGAAGTGCCCATGGAACGCTGTAACTAATGATATTCTACCAAGGAACCACTGTAAATAATGATATACTGCCCAGGGGCCACTGTAAACAATGATATTCTACCTAGGGACCACTGTAAATAATGATATTCTACACAGGGACCACTGTAAATAATGACAGACTGCCCAGGGACCTCTGTAAATAATTATATACTCACCAGGGACTACTATAAATAATGTTATACTGCTCAGGGACCACTGTAAATAAAGATATACTGCCCAGGGACCACTGTAAATAAAGACTTACTGCCCAGGGTCCACTGTAAATGATGATATACTACCCAGGGACCACTGTAAATAATGATATACACCCCAGGGACCACTGTAAATAATGATATACTACCCAGGGACCACTGTAAATAATGATATGCTACCCAGGGACAACTGTAAATTATGATATAATGCTCAGGGACCACTGCAAATAATGATATACTATCAGCGACTACTGTAAATAAAGACATACTACACAGGGACCACTGTAAATAATGATATACTACCCAGGGACCACTGTAAATAATGATCTACTACCCAGGGACCACTTTAAATAATTATTTACTACCCAGGGACCACTGTAAATAATGATATTCTACACAGGGTCAAATGCAAATAATAATGGACTACCCAGGCACAACTGTAAATAATAACATTCTGACCGGGGACCACTGTAAATGCTGATATTCTACCAGGGACTACAGTAAATAATGATTTACTACCCAGGGACCACTGCAGAAAATAATATACTACCGATGGACAACTAATAATAATGGTGAAGTGCCCATGGAACGCTGTAACTAATGATATTCTACCAAGGAACCACTGTAAATAATGATATACTGCCCAGGGGCCACTGTAAACAATGATATTCTACCCAGTGACCACTGTAAATAATGATATACTACCTAGGGACCACTGTAAATAATGATATTCTACACAGGGACCACTGTAAATAATGACAGACTGCGCAGGGACCTCTGTAAATAATTATATACTCACCAGGGACTACTATAAATAATGTTATACTACTCAGGGACCACTGTAAATAAAGATATACTGCCCAGGGACCACTGTAAATAAAGACTTACTGCACAGGGATCCCTGTAAATAACGAAACACTACCAGGGGCCCACTGTAAATAATGGTATACAACCTAGCGCCCACTGTAAATAATGATATACTGCCCATGGCCCACTGTAAATAATGTTATACTGCCCAGGGACCACTGTAAATAATGATATACTCCCCAGGGACTACTGCATATAATGGTATACTGCCCAGGGACCACCGTAAATAATGATATACTTTCCACGGTTCAATGTAAATAATGATATACACCCGAGGGACCACTGTAATTATTCATGTACTACCCAAGGACCACCGTAAGTAATAACAAACGGCCCAGGGACCAGTGTAGATAATGATATTCGACCCAGGGACCACTGTAAATAATGATATTCTACTCAGGCACCACAGTAAATAATGAGATACTACCCAGGGACCACAGTAAATAATGAGATAATACCCAGGGACCACTGTAAATAATGCTATACTACCCAGGGAACACTGTAAATAATGAGATACTACCCAGGGACCACTGTAAATAATGACATTCTACCCAGGGACCACTGTAAATAATGATATTCTACACAGGGACCACTGTAAATAATCATCCACTGTCAAGAGACCACTGTAAACAATGATATACTGCCGAGGGACCACTGTCACTAATGAAATACTATCCAGTGATCACTGTAAATGATGTTACCGACCCAAGGCCAATGTAAACAATTACATACTACCCAGGGACCTCTGTCAATAATGGTATGCCACCGTGGAACCTTTGTAAATAATGGGATAATACCCAGTGACCACGGTAAATAATGACATACTACCCAGGGACCACTGTAAATAATCATATACTACCCTGGAACCATTGTAAATAATGGGATACTCCCCAGTGACCACGGTAAATAATGACATACTACACAGGACCACTGTAAATAATGATATACTACCCTTGGACCACTGTAAATAATGATATACTATCCAGGGACCACTGTAAATAATGATATATTTCCCAGAGACCACTGTAAATAATGATATACCACCCAGGACTTCTGTCAATAATGATATACTATGCAGAATCCACTGTAAATTAAGAGGTACTACACAGGGCACACTATAAATGATGACATAATGTCCAGGGACCACTGTAAATAATGATATATTTCCCAGAGAACACTGTAAATAATGATATACCACCCAGGGACTACTGTCAATAATGATATACTATCCAGAATCCACTGTAAATTAAGAGGTACTACACAGGGCACACTATAAATGATGACATAATGTCCAGGGACCACTGTAAATCATGATGTATCACTCTGGGACCACTGTAGATAATACTACACTACACTGGGACCACTGTAAAGGATGATATACTACCCAGTGACCTGTGTAAATAATGACATACTGCCCAGGGACCAGTGTAAATAATGATATACTTCCCAGGAACCGCGGTCAATGATGATATACTACCCAGAGCCCTCTGTGATTAATGATATATTGCCCTGGGACCACTGTAAATAATGATATACTACCCAGGGACCACTGTAAGTAATGGTATACTGCCCAGAGACCACTGTGCTTAATGATATATTGCCCAGGGACCACTGTAAATAATGATATCCTGCCCATGGACCACTGTGAATAAAGATGTACTGCACAGTGCACACTATAATTGATGACATACTGTCCAGGGACCACTGTAAATCATGATATACCACCCTGGGACCACTGTAAATAACGATATATTACGCAGGGACCACTGTAGAAAATGATATACTACCCAGGGACCACTGTAAATAATGATATCCTACCCAGGGACAACTGTAAATAATGATATACTGCTCAGGGACCACTGTAAATAATGACATACTACCAGGGGCCCTCTGTAAATAATGATATACAACGCAGGGACGACTGTATATTGGATATGATACCCAGGGTCCACTGTAAGTAATGAGATACTCCCCAGGGAACACTGTAAATAAAGATATACTGCCCACGGTTCACTGAAAATAATGATATACTGCCCTGGCGCCACTGTAAATAATGAAATACTATCCAGTGACCACTGTAAATGATGATAACTACCCACAGCCAATGTAAATAATAGTATACTACACATCGACCAGTGTAAATAAGGATATAATACAAAGGGACAACTGTTCATAACGATTTACTCCCCAGGGATCACTGTAAATAATGATGTACTACCCAGGGATCACGGTAAGTAATGATGTACTACCCAGGGATCACGGTAAATAATGATGTACTACCCAGGGATCACGGTAAATAATGATGTACTACCCTGGGACCACTGTAAATAATGATATGCTACCGAGGGACCATTGTAGATACTGATATACTATCCTGGAACCACTGTAAATAATGATGTACTACCCAGGGACCATTGTAGATACTGATATTCTACCCAGGGTCCACTGTAAATATTGATATACTATCCAAGTACCACAGTAAATAATAATTAATATCCCAGGAGCCAGTGTAAATAATGATATTCTACCCAGGGTCCACTAAATATTGATATACTATCCAAGTACCACAGTAAATAGTGATTTACTATCCTGGGACTACTGTAGATAATGGTATACTACCCAGTGACCACTGTAAATAATGATATACTTTCCACGGTCCACTGTAAATAATCATACACACCCCAGGGACCACTGTAAATATCCATATACTACCCAAGGACCACTGTAAGTTATAACAAACTGCTCAGGGACCAGTGTAGATAATGACATCGACCCAGGGACCACTGTAAAGAATGATATTCTACCCAGGAACCACTGTAAATAATGATGTACTACCCAGGGTACATTGTAAATAATGATATTCTACCCGTGGTCCACTGTAAATATTGATATGCTCTCCAATAACCACAGTAAATAATAATTAATATCACAGGAGCCAGTGTAAATAATGATATTCTACCCAGGGACCACTGTAAATATTGAGACATTATCCAGGGACCAATGTAAAGAATGATGTATTACCCAGGGACCACTGTAAATAATGATATTCTACCCAGGGACCACTGTAAATAATGATATTCTACCCAGGGACCACTGTAAATAATGATATTCTACACAGGGACCACTTTAAACAATTATATAATAGTTCGAAGTCTTACAACACCAGGTTAAAGTCCAACAGGTTTGTTTCGATGTCACGAGCTTTCGGAGCGCTGCTCCTTCCTCAGGTGAATGAAGAGGTCTGTTCCAGAAACACATATATAGACAAATTCAAAGATGCCAAACAATGCTAGGAATGCGAGCATTAGCAGGTGATTAAATCTTTACAGATCCAGAGATGGGGTAACCCCAGGTTAAAGAGGTGTGAATTGTACCAAGCCAGGACAGTTGGTAGGATTTTGCAGGCCAGACGGTGGGGGATGACTGTAATGCAACACGAATCCCAGGTCCCGGTTGAGGCCGCACTCATGTGTGCGGAACTTGGCTATAAGTTTCTGCTCGGAGATTCTGCGTTGCGCGGGTCCTGAAGGCCGCCTTGGAGAACGCTTACCCGGAGATCAGAGGCTGAATGCCCTTGACTGCTGAAGTGTTCCCAGACTGGAAGGGAACATTCCTGCCTGGTGATTGTTGCGCGATGTCCGTTCATTCGTTGTCGCAGCGTCTGCATGTTCTCGCCAATGTACCACGCTTCGGGACATCCTTTCCTGCAGCGTATGAGGTAGACAACGTTGGCCGAGTCGCACGAGTATGTACCGCTTACCTGGTGGGTGGTGTTCTCACGTGTAATAGTGGTATCCATGTCGATGATCTGGCACGTCTTGCAGAGATTACCATGACAGGGTTGTGTGGTGTCGTGGTCACTGTTCTGAAGACTGGGTAGTTTGCTGCAAACAATGGTTCGTTTGAGGTTGCGCGGTTGTTTGAAGGCAAGTAGTGGGGGTGTGGGGATGACCTTGGCAAGATGTTCATCGTCATCAATGACGTGTTGAAGGCTGTGAAGAAGATGACGTAGTTTCTCCGCTCCGGGGAAGGACTGGACGACGAAGGGTATTCTGTCGGTTGTGTCCCATGTTTGTCTTCTGAGGAGGTCGGTACGGTTTTTCGCTGTGGCGCGTTGGAACTGTCGATTGATGAGTCGAGTGCCATATCCCATTCGTACGAGGGCATATTTCAACGTCTGTAGATGTCTGTTACACTCCTCCTCGTCTGAGCAGATCCTGTGTATACGGAGCGCTTGTCCATAGGGGGCGGCTTCTTTAATGTGTTTAGGGTGGAAGCTGGAGAAGTGGAGCATCATGAGGTTATCCGTGGGTTTGCGGTAAAGCGAAGTGCTGAGGTGACCGTCCTTGATGGAGACGAGTGTGTCCAAGAATGCAACTGATTTTGGAGAGTAGTCCATGATGAGTCTGATGGTTGGATGGAACTTATGAATGTCATTCTGTAGTCGTTTCAGTGATTCTTCGCCGTGGGTCCAAAGGAAAAAAATGTCATCGATGTATCTGGTGTATAACATCGGTTGAAGGTCCTGTGCGGTGAGTAGGTCCTGTTCAAACTTGTGCATGAATATGTTGGCGTATTGGGGTGCGAATTTGGTCCCCATGGCTGTTCCGTGCGTCTGAATGAAGAACTTGTTGTCGAAGGTGAAGACGTTGTGATAAAGAATGAAGCGGATGAGTTGCAGAATTGCGTCTGGAGATTGGCAGTTGTCGGTGTTGAGTACTGAGGCTGTTGCAGCAATGCCGTCGTCATGGGGGACGCTGGTGTAGAGTGCCGAGACGTCCATTGTAACGAGGAATGTTCCTGGTTCAACTGGTCCATGGGTGCTGAGTTTCTGTAGGAAGTCCGTCG
>NW_027308560.1:0-37500 GCF_047496885.1 Scyliorhinus torazame | reverse complement strand
CCCCCCGCCAGAGGCCTCTGTCCCCCCCCGCCAGTGGCCGCTGTCCCCCCGCCGCCAGAAGCCGCTGTCCCCCCCCGCCAGTGGCCGTTGTCCCCCCGCCGCCAGAGGCCGCTGTCCCCCCCCCCCGCCAGAGGCCGCTGTCCCCCCCCCTGCCAGAGGCAGCTGACCCTAACCCCTGCCACCAGAGGCCGCTGTCCCCCCCCGCCAGAGGCCGCTGTCCCCCTCCCTGCCGCCAGAGGCCGCTGTCCCCCCCCCCGCCGCCAGAGGCCGCTGTCCCCCCGCCGCCAGAGGCCGCTTTCCCCCTCCCTGCCGCCAGAGGCCGCTGTCCCCCCTCCGCCAGAGGCCGCTGTCCCCCTTCCTTCCGCCAGAGGCCGCTGTCCCCCGAGCGCTAGAGGCCGCAGACCCTCCCCCCGCCGCCAGAGGCCGCTGTCCCCCGAGAGCCAGAGGCCGCTGTCGCCCGAGAGCCAGAGGCCGCTGCCCCCCCCCCCACCGCCAGAGGCCGCTGCCCCCTACCTGCCGCCAGAGGACGCTGCCCCCCCCCCGCCACAGGCCGCTGTCCCCCCCGCCGCCAGAGGCCGCTGCCCCCCCCGCCAGAGGCCGCTGTCCCCCCCCGCCAGAGGCCGCTGTCCCCCCCCCGCCAGAGGCCGCTGTCCCCCCCCCGCCAGAGGCCGCTGACCCTACCCCTGCCACCAGAGGCCGCTGTCCCCCCCCGCCAGAGGCCGCCGTCCCCCTCCCTGCCGCCAGAGGCCGCTGTCCCCCCGCCGCCAGTGGCCGCTGCCCCCCCCCGCCGCCACAGGCCGCTGTCCCCCCGCCGCCAGAGGCCGCTGTCCCCCTCCCTGCCGCCAGAGGCCGCTGTCGCCCCGCCAGAGGCCGCTGTCACCCCCTCCGCCAGAGGCCGCTGTCCCACCCCTCCGCCAGAGGCCGCTGTCCCCCCCTCCGCCAGAGGCCGCTGTCCCCCCCTCCGCCAGAGGCCGCTGTCCCCCCTCCGCCAGAGGCCGCTGTCCCCCGAGCGCCAGAGGCCGCAGACCCTCCCCCCGCCGCCAGAGGCCGCTGTCCCCCGAGCGCCAGAGGCCTCTGTCCCCCCGCCGCCAGAGGCCGCTGTCCCCCCCCCCCCACCGCCAGAGGCCGCTGTCCCCCTCCCTGCCGCCAGAGGACGCTGTCCCCCCGCCAGAGGCCGCTGTCCCCCCCGCCGCCAGAGGCCGCTGTTCCCCCCCCCGCCAGAGGCCGCTGTCCCCCCCCTCCGCCAGAGGCCGCTGTCCCCCTCCCTGCCGCCAAAGGCCGCTCTCACCCCGCCGCCAGAGGCCGCTGTTCCCCCCGCCAGAGGCCGCTGTCCCCCCCCGGCGCCAGAGGCCGCTGCCCCCCGCACCCCGCCAGAGGCCGCTCTCACCCCTCCGCCAGAGGCCGCTGTCCCCCCCCTCCGCCAGAGGCCGCTGTCCCCCCCTCCGCCAGAGGCCGCTGTCCCCCCTCCGCCAGAGGCCGCCTTCCCCCTCCCTGCCGCCAGAGGCCGCTGTCCCCCGAGCGCCAGAGGCCGCAGACCCTCCCCCGCCGCCAGAGGCCGCTGTCCCCCGAGCGCTAGAGGCCGCTGTCCCCCCCCGCCGCCAGAGGCCGCTGTCCCCCCCCACCGCCAGAGGCCGCTTTCCCCCCTCCCTGCCGCCAGAGGACGCTGTCCCCCCCCCCGCCAGAGGCCGCTGTCCCCCCGCCAGAGGCCGCTGTCCCCCCCTCAGCCATAGGCCGCTGTCCCCCCCCCTCCGCCAGAGGCCGCTGTCCCCCTCCCTGCCACCAGAGGCCGCTGTCCCCGAGCGCCAGAGGCCGCAGACCCTCCCCCCGCCGCCAGAGGCCGCTGTCCCCCGAGCGCCAGAGGCCGCTGTCCCCCCCGCCGCCAGAGGCCGCTGTCCCCCCCCACCGCCAGAGGCCGCTGTCCCCCTCCCTGCCGCCAGAGGACGCTGTCCCCCCCCGCCAGAGGCCGCTGTCCCCACCGCCGCCAGAGGCCGCTGTTCCCCCCCCCCGCCAGAGGCCGCTGTCCCCCCGGCGCCAGAGGCCGCTGTTCCCCCCCCCCGCCAGAGGCCGCTGTCCCCCCCGGCGCCAGATGCCGCTGTTCCCCCCCGCCAGAGGCCGCTGTCCCCCCCCCCAGAGGCCGCTGTCCCCCCCCCCCCGCCAGAGGCCGCTGTCCCCCCCCGCCAGAGGCCGCTGTCCCCCCACCCCAGAGGCCGCTGTCCCCCCCCCGCCAGAGGCCGCTGTCACCCCCCCCGCCATAGGCCGCTCTCCCCCCCCCCGCCAGAGGCTGCTTTCCCCCCCCCCCCCCGCCGCCAGAGGCCGCTTTCCCCCCCGCCGCCAGAGGCTTCTGTCCCCCCGCCGCCAGAGGCCGCTGTCCCACCCCGCTAGAGGCCGCTGTCCCACCCCGCCAGAGGCCGCTCCCCCCACCCCGCCAGAGGCTGCTGTCCCCCGGAGCCAGAGGCCGCTGTCCCCCCTCACCGCCAGAGGCCGCTGTCCCCCTCCCCGCCCCCAGAGGCCGCTGTCCCCCCCCGCCAGAGGCTGCTGACCAGAGGCCGCTGTCCCCCCCCCGCCAGAGGCCGCTGTCCCCCCCCCGCCAGAGGCCGCTGCCCCCCCGCCGCCAGAGGCCGCTGTCCCCCCCCCGCCAGAGGCTGCTGACCAGAGGCCGCTGTCCCCCCGCCACCAGAGGCCGCTGTCCCCCCCCCCCCGCCAGAGGCCGCTGTCCCCCCCCCGCCGCCAGAGGCCGCTGTCCCCCCCCGCCAGAGGCTGCTGACCAGAGGCCGCTGTCCCCCCGCCGCCAGAGGCCGCTGTCCCCCCCCGCCAGAGGCTGCTGACCAGAGGCCGCTGTCCCCCCGCCACCAGAGGCCGCTGTCCCCCCCCCGCCAGAGGCCGCTGTCCCCCCCCTACCGCCAGAGGCCGCTGTCCCCCTCCCTGCCGCCAGTGGCCGCTGCCCCCCCCCCCCGCCGCCAGAGGCCGCTGTCCCCCCCGCCGCCAGAGGCTGCTGTGCCCCCGCCGCCAGAGGCCGCTGTCCCCCCCCTCCGCCGGAGGCCGCTGACCCCCCCCGCCAGAGGCCGCTGTCCCCCCCGCCAGAGGCCGCTGTCCCCCCCGCCGCCAGAGGCCGCTGTCCCCCCCACCGCCAGAGGCCGCTGTCCCCCGAGCGCCAGAGGCCGCTGTCCCCCCCTGCCGCCAGAGGCCGCTGTCCCCCCCCGCCAGAGGCCGCTTTCCCCCCACCGCCAGAGACCGCTGTCCCCTTCCCCCGCCAGAGGCCGCTTTCCCCCCTGCCGCCAGAGGCCGCTGTCCCCCCTGCCGCCAGAGGCCGCTGTCCCCCCTGCCGCCAGTGGCCGCTGTCCCACCGCCGCCAAAGGCCGCTGCCCCCCCCCACCGCCAGAGGCCGCTGCCCCCCCCCCGCCAGAGGCCACTGTCCCCCCCGCCGCCAGAGGCTGCTGACCCTACCCCTGCCACCAGAGGCCGCTGTGCCCCCCCGCCAGAGGCCGCTGTCCCCCCCCCGCCAGAGGCCGCTGCCCCCCCCGCCAGAGGCCGCTGTCCCCCCCCCGCCAGAGGCCGCTGTCCCCCCCCACCGCCAGAGGCCGCTGTCCCCCGAGCGCCAGAGGCCGCTGTCCCCCCCCCGCCAGAGGCCGCTGTCCCCCCGCCGCCAGAGGCCGCTGTCCGCCCCGCCGCCAGAGGCTGCTGACCCTACCCCTGCCACCAGAGGCCGCTGTCCCCCCCGCCAGAGGCCGCTGCCCCCCCCCCCCCCCGCCAGAGGCCGCTGCCCCCCCGCCAGAGGCCGCTGCGCCCCCCCGCCAGAGGCCGCTGTCCCCCCGCCGCCAGAGGCCGCTGTCCCCCCCGCCGCCAGAGGCTGCTGACCCTACCCCTGCCACCAGAGGCCGCTGTCCCCCCCGCCAGGGGCCGCTGTCCGCCCCACCCCGCCAGAGGCCGCTGCCCCCCCGCCGCCAGAGGCCGCTGTCCCCCCCGCCGCCAGAGGCTGCTGACCCTACCCCCGCCACCAGAGGCCGCTGTCCACCCCCCGCCAGAGGCCGCTCCCCCTCCGCCAGAGGCTGCTGTCCCCCCGGAGCCAGAGGCCGCTGTCCCCCCCCCCACCGCCAGAGGCCGCTGTCCCCCTCCCTGCCGCCAGTGGCCGCTGCCCCCCCCGCCGCCAGAGGCCGCTGTCCCCCCCACCGCCAGAGGCCGCTGTCCCCCGAGCGCCAGAGGCCGCTGTCCCCCCCCCGCCAGAGGCCGCTGTCCCCGCCACCGCCAGAGGCCGCTGACCCCGAGCGCCAGAGGCCGCTGTCCCCCCCCCGCCAGAGGCCGCTGTCCCCCAGCCGCCAGAGGCCGCTGTCCCCCCCCGCCGCCAGAGGCTGCTGACCCTACCCCTGCCACCAGAGGCCGCTGTCCCCCCCCCGCCAGAGGCCGCTGTCCCCCCCCCCGCCAGAGGCCGCTGCCCCCCCCCCCCGCCAGAGGCCGCTGCCCCCCCCCCCGCCAGAGGCCGCTGCCCCCCCCGCCGCCAGAGGCCGCTGTCCCCCCGCCGCCAGAGGCTGCTGACCCTACCCCTGCCACCAGAGGCCGCTGTCCCCCCCGCCAGAGGCCACTGCACCCCCCCCCCCGCCAGAGGCCCCTGCCCCCCCCCCCGCCAGAGGCCGCTGTCCCTCCTCCGCCAGAGGCAGCTGTCCCACCCCCACCGCCAGAGGCCGCTGACCCTCCCCCCGCCGCCAGAGGCCGCTGTTTCCCGAGCGCCAGAGGCCGCTGACCCCCCCGCCGCCAGAGGCCGCTGTCCCCCCCCCGCCAGAGGCCGCTGTCCCCCCCCGCTAGAGGCCGCTGACCCCCCCCCGCCGCCAGAGGCCGCTGTCCCCCCCCCGCCACAGGCCGCTGTCCCCCCCACCGCCAGAGGCCGCTGTCCCCCCGCCGCCAGAGGCCGCTGTCCCCCCGCCGCCAAAGGCCGCTGTCCCCCCCCCCGCCACAGGCCGCTGTCCCCCCCACCGCCAGAGGCCGCTGTCCCCCCGCCGCCAGAGGCCGCTGTCCCCCCGCCGCCAAAGGCCGCTGACCCTCCCCCCCGCCAGAGGCCGCTGTCCCCCCACCGCCAGAGGCCGCTGTCCCCCCCCGCCGCCAGTGGCCGCTGTTCCCCCAGCCGCCAGAGGCCGCTGACCCCCCCCGCCAGAGGCCGCTGTCCCGCTGCCGCCAGAGGCCGCTGACCCTCCAAGGAAAGGGGAATGGGTGTTTGAGAACCGAGAGTGAAGCCGGAGTCAGGAGGCGGAGGCGAGCTTGTCGTATGAGGAACGGTTGAGGACTCTGGGTCTTATGGCAGTAATAATGCTTCAGACAATGGAGGCTTCACACAGAGCTGTCCGTGCGGATGTGCGGGAGAGTCACTAACCCAGCAGGCAGTGCGCGGGCCACCCACTGACTGACATCGTCTCCTCTGGCAACATAAGATGGCTGAGGGAAACTCCCCTGGCAACACAAGATGGCCGCCGGGAGTCTCCCCTGGCAACACAAGATGGCATACAAAATGATCAGGGGGTTGGATAGGGTGGACAGTGAGAGCCTTCTCCCGCGGATGGATATGGCTGGCACGAGGGGACATAACTTTAAACTGAGGGGTAATAGATATAGGACAGAGGTCAGAGGTAGGTTCTTTACGCAAAGAGTAGTGAGGCCGTGGAATGCCCTACCTGCTACAGTAGTGAACTCGCCAACATTGAGGGCATTTAAAAGTTTATTGGATAAACATATGGATGATAATGGCATAGTGTAGGTTAGATGGCTTTTGTTTCGGTGCAACATCGTGGGCCGAAGGGCCTGTACTGCGCTGTATTGTTCTATGTTCTATGTTCTATGGCTGCCGGAAGACACACCTGCCAACACAAGATGGCCACCGAGAGTCTCCCCTGGCAACACAAGATGGCTGAGGGAAACTCCCCTGGCAACACAAGATGGCCGCCGGGAGTCTCCCCTGGCTACACAAGATGGCTGCCGGAAGACACACCTGCCAACACAAGATGGCCACCGAGAGTCTCCCCTGGCAACACAAGATTGCTGCTGGGCGTCCCCCTGGCAACAGAATATGGCTGCCGGGTGTCTCCCCTGGCAACAGAAGATGGCTGCCGGGAGACTCCCCTGCCAACACAAGAGGGGGCAACAGAAAGCTACTAAAAAAGCTATAAAGAAGAATAAGATAGATTATGAGAGTAAACTTGCTCAGAATATTAAAACAGATAGTAAAAGTTTTTACAAATACATAAAACAAAAAAGAGTGGCGTCTGTAAATATTGGTCCTTTAGAGGATGAGAAGGGAGATTTAATAATGGGAGATGAGGAAATGGCTGAGGAACTGAACAGGTTTTTTGGGTCGGTCTTCACAGTGGAAGACACAAATAACATGCCAGTGACTGATGGAAAGGAGGCTATGACAGGTGAGGACCTTGAGAGGATTGTTATTACCAAGGAGGTAGTGATGGGCAAGCTAATGGGGCTAAAGGTAGACAAGTCTCCTGGCCCTGATGGAATGCATCCCAGAGTGCTGAAAGAGATGGCTAGGGAAATTGAAAATGCACGAGTGATAATTTACCAAAATTCTCTAGACTCTGGGGTGGTCCCGGCGGATTGGAAATTAGCATACGTGAGACCATTGTTTAAAAAAGGAGGTAGGCAGAAAGCGGGTAAATATAGGCCAGTGAGCTTAACTTCGGTAGTAGGGAAGATGCTGGAATCTATCATCAAGGAAGAAATAGCGAGGCACCTGGATGGAAATTGTCCCATTGGGCAGATGCAGCATGGGTTCATAAAGGGCAGGTCATGCCTAACTAATTTAGTGGAATTTTTGAGGACATGACCAGTGCGGTAGATAACGGGGAGCCAATGGATGTGGTATCTCTGGATTTCCAGAAAGCCTTTGACAAGGTGCCACACAAAAGGTTGTTGCATAAGATAAAGATGCATGGCATTAAGGGGAAAGTAGTAGCATGGATAGGGGATTGGTTAATTAATAGAAAGCAAAGAGTGGGGATTCATGGGTGTTTCTCTGGTTGGCAATCAGTAGCTAGTGGTGTCCCTCAGGGATCAGTGTTGGGCCCACAGCTGTTCACAATTTACATAGATGATTTATAGTTGGGGACCAAGGGCAATGTGTCCAAGTTTGCAGACGACACTAAGATAAGTGGTAAAGCAAAAAGTGCAGAGGATACTGGAAGTCTGCAGAGGGATTTGGATAGGCTAAGTGAGTGGGCTAGGGTCTGGCAGATGGAATACAATGTTGACAAATGTGAGGTACCCCTTTTGGTAGGAATAACAGCAAAAGGGATGATTATTTAAATGATCAAATATTAAAACATGCTGCTGTGCAGAGAGCCCTGGGTGTTCTAGTGCATGAGTCGCAAAAGGTTGGTTGACAGGTGCAACAGGTGATTAAGAAGGCAAATGGAATTTTGTCCTTCATTGCTAGAGGGATGGAGTTTAAGACTAGGGAGGTTATGCTGCAATTGTATAAGGTGTTGTGAGGCCACACCTGGAGTATTGTGTTCAGTTTTCGTCTCCTTAATTGAGAAAGGACGGACTGGCACTGGAGGGTGTGCAGAGGAGATTCACTAGGTTAATCCCAGGGTTGGATTACGAGGAGAGGTTGAGTAGACTGGGACTGTACTCGTTGGAATTTAGAAGGATGAGGGGGGGACCTTATAGAAACATATAAGATTATGAAGGGAATAGATAGGATAGATGCGGGCAGGTTGTTTCCACTGGCGGGTGAAAGCAGAACTAGGGGGGCATAGCCTCAAAATAAGGGGAAGTAGATAGAGGACAGAGTTTAGGAGGAACTTCTTCACCCAAAGGGTTGTGAATCTATGGAATTCCTTGCCCAGTGAAGCAGTAGAGGCTAATTCATTAAATGTTTTTAAGATAAAGATAGATAGTTTTTTGAAGAATAAAGGGATTCAGGTTGATGGTGTTTGGGCCGGAAAGTGGAGCTGAGTCCACAAAAGATCAGCCATGATCTCATTGAATGGTGGAGCAGGCTCGAGGGGCCAGATGGCCTCCTCCTGCTCCTAGTTCTTATGTTCTTATGTTCTTATGGCAATACAAGATGGTTGACGCCAGCACGCAGGGCATGCTGGGATGGGTGTGGCACAGTCGCAGTGGCGGCATCTGCTGCCCATTGGCCCCATTGGGTCGTCGGGATTGTTGTGTCCCAAAAGACACCGCAGCACTGCCCCTCCGCCCACCCCGGATATCACCCACTCCCCGATATCACACCCGCCCCAATATCACTCCACCACGGATATCACCCCCTCCCCGGACATCACCCCTCCCCGTTATCACCCCCCACACCAATATCACTCCCACCCCGATATCACCCCCTCCCCGATATCACCCCCTCCCCGATATCACCCCCTCCCCGATATCACCCCCTCCCCGATATCACCCCCTCCCAGATATCACCCCCTCCCCGATATCACCCCCTCGCCGATATCAGCGCGTCCCAGATATCAACCCCTCCCAGATATCACTCCCTCCCCGATATTACACCCTCCCCGATATCAGCCCGTCCCAGATATCACCCCCTCCCCGATATCACCCCTTCCCCGATATCACCCACTCCCCGATATCACCCCCTCCCCGATATCACACCCTCCCCGATATCACCCCCTCCCCGATATCACCGCCTTGCCAAAATCACCCCCTCCCCGATATCACCCCCACCCCGTTATCACCCCCTCCCCGATATCACCCACTCCCCGATATCACCCCCTCCCCGATATCACCCCCTCCCCGATATCACCCCCTCACCGATATCAGCCCGTCCCAGATATCACCCCCTCCCCGATATCACCCACTCCCCGATATCACCCCCTCCCCGATATCACCCCCTCCCCGATATCACTCCCTCCCCGATGTCACCCCCTCCCCGATATCAGCCCGTCCCAGATATCACCCCCTCCCAGATATCACCCCCTCCCCGATATCAGCCCGTCCCAGATATCACACCCTCCCCGATATCACCCATTCCCCGATATCACCCCCTCCCCGATATCACCCCCTCCCCGATATCACCCCCTCCCCGATATCACCCCCTCACCGATATCACCGTCCCAGATATCACCCCCTCCCAGATATCACTCCCTCCCCGATATCACCCTCTCACCGATATCAGCCCGTCCTAGAAATCACCCCCTCCCAGATATCACCCCGTCCCCGATATCACCCACTCCCCGATATCACCCCCTCCCCGATATCACCCCCTCCCAGATATCACCCCCTCCCCGATATCACCCCCTCGCTGATATCAGCGCGTCCCAGATATCACCCCCTCACAGATATCACTCCCTCCCCGATATTACACCCTCCCCGATATCAGCCCGTCCCAGATATCACCCCCTCCCCGATATCACCCACTCCCCGATATCACCCACTCCCCGATATCACCCCCTCCACGATATCACCCCTCCCCGATATCACCCCCTCCCCGATATCACCCCCTCGCCGAAATAACCCCCTCCCCGATATCACCCCCACCCCGATATCACCCCCTCACCGATATCACCCACTCCCCGATATCACCACCTCCCCGATATCACCCCCTCCCCGATATCACCCCCTCACCGATATCAGCCCGTCCCAGATATCACCCCCTCCCCGATATCACCCACTCCCCGATATCACCCCCTCCCCGATATCACCCCCTCCCCGATATCACTCCCTCCCCGATGTCACCCCCTCCCCGATATCAGCCCGTCCCAGATATCACCCCCTCCCAGATATCACCCCCTCCCCAATATCAGCCCGTCCCAGATATCACACCCTCCCCGATACCACCCATTCCCCGATATCACCCCCTCCCCGATATCACCCCCTCACCGATATCAGCCCGTCCCAGATATCACCCCCTCCCAGATATCACTCCCTCGCCGATATCAGCCCGTCCCAGATATCACCCCCTCCCAGATATCACCCCCTCCCCGATATCACCCCCTCCCAGATATAACCCCCTCCCCGTTATCACCCCATCCCCGATATAACCCCCTCCCCGATATCACCCCCTGCCAGATATCACACCATTCCCGATATCACCCCGCCACGATAATACCCCCACCCCGATATCACCCCTCCCCGATATCACCCCCACCAAGATATCACCCCCTAGCCGATATCACTCCCCCAACGATATCACCCCATCCCCGATATCACCCACTCCCCGATATCACCCCTCCTCCCGATATCACCCCCTCCTCCCGATAACACCCCCTCCCCGATATCACCCCTCTCCCCAATACCACTCCCTCCCGATATCACTCCATCCTCAATATCACCCCCCCACCCCGATATCACCCCCACCCCGATATCATCCCCTCCCCGTTATCACCCCCTCCCTGATATCACCCCCACCCCGATATCACCCCCACCCCGATATCACCCCCTCCCCGATATCACCCCCTCCCCGATATCACCCCCACCCCGATATCACCCCCTCCCCGATATCACCCCCTCCCCGATGTCATCCCCACCCCGATATCACCCCTCCCCGATATCACCCCCACCCCGATATCACCCCCTCCCCGATATCACCCCCTCCCCGATATCACCCCCTCCCCGATGTCATCCCCTCCCCGATATCACCACCACCCCGATATCACCCCCTCCCCGATATCACCCCCTCCCCGATATCACCCCCTCCCCGATATCACCACCACCCCGATATCACCCCCTCCCCGATATCACCCCCTCACCGATATCACCCCCTCCCCGATATCACCCCCTCCCCGATGTCATCCCCTCCCCGATATCACCACCACCCCGATATCACCCCCTCCCCGATATCACCCCCTCCCCGATATCACCCCCTCCCCGATATCACCCCCTCCCCGATATCACCCCCTCCCCGATGTCATCCCCTCCCCTATATCACCACCACCCCGATATCACCCCCTCCTCCCGATATCACCCCCTCACCGATATCAGCCCGTCCCAGATATCACCCCCTCCCCGATATCACCCACTCCCCGATATCACACCCTCCCCGATATCACCCCCTCCCCGATATCACCCCCTCCCCGATATCACACCCTCCCCGATATCACCCCCTCCTCCCGATATCACCCCCTCCCCGATATCACCCCTCTCCCCAATACAACTCCCTCCCGATATCACTCCATCCTCAATATCACCCCCACCCCGATATCATCCCCTCCCCGTTATCACCCCCTCCCTGATATCACCCCCACCCCGATATCACCCCCTACCCGATATCACCACCTCCCCGATATCACCCCCTCCCCGATATCACCCCCACCCCGATATCACCCCCACCCCGATATAACCCCCTCCCCGATATCAACCCAACCCCGATATCACCCCCTACCCGATATCACCACCTCCCCGATATCACCCCCTCCCCGATATCACCCCATCCCCGATATCACCCCCACCCCGATATCACCCCCTCCCCGATATCACCCCCACCCCGATATCACCCCCACCCCGATATAACCCCCTCCCCGATATAACCCCCTCCCCGATATCACCCCCTCCCTGATATCACCCCCACCCCGATACCACCCCGTCCCCGATATCACCCCCTGCCCGATATCACCCCCTCCCCGATATCACCCCCACCCCGATATCACCCCCTCCCCGATATCACCCCCACCCCGATATCACCCCCTCCCTGATGTCATCCCCTCCCCGATATCACCCCCTCCCCGATATCACACCCTCCCCGATATCACCCCCTCCTCCCGATATCACCCCCTCCCCGATATCACCCCTCTCCCCAATACAACTCCCTCCCGATATCACTCCATCCTCAATATCACCCCCACCCCGATATCATCCCCTCCCCGTTATCACCCCCTCCCTGATATCACCCCCACCCCGATATCACCCCCTACCCGATATCACCACCTCCCCGATATCACCCCCTCCCCGATATCACCCCCACCCCGATATCACCCCCACCCCGATATAACCCCCTCCCCGATATCAACCCAACCCCGATATCACCCCCTACCCGATATCACCACCTCCCCGATATCACCCCCTCCCCGATATCACCCCCACCCCGATATCACCCCCACCCCGATATAACCCCCTCCCCGATATAACCCCCTCCCCGATATCACCCCCTCCCTGATATCACCCCCACCCCGATACCACCCCGTCCCCGATATCACCCCCTGCCCGATATCACCCCCTCCCCGATATCACCCCCACCCCGATATCACCCCCTCCCCGATATCACCCCCACCCCGATATCACCCCCTCCCCGATATCACCCCCTCCCCAATATCACCCCCTCCCCAATATCACCCCCTCCCCGATATCACCCCTCCCCGATATCACCCCCTTCCTCGATTATCCCCCTCCCCGATATCACCCCCTCCCCGATATCACCCCCTCCCCAGTACTACTCCCTCCCCAATATCACCCCCTCCTCAATATCACCCGCTCCCCGATATCTCCCCCTCCCCGACATCACCCCCTCTCCGATACATCCCCAGGGGGGTTACTGGGTTACGGGGATGGGGCAGAGGTGGCAGCTTAGATGAGACGCTCTTGTAAGGGCTCGTGCAGACTTGATGGGCCGAATAGCCTCCTTGTGCACTGTTGATGCTATGATTCTACTCTGTGGTCCCACCCTCGATATTAACCACCGGAAATGCCCAAGAACCCCCTGATGCGCCCAGCCAGGTATCATCCCGCCCGATGACACCCCCACCCCCATCCTAAACAGCCCAACAGGGGCTGGTTTAGCACAGTGGGATAAATAGCTGGCTTGCAATGCAGAACAATGCCAGCAGCGCGGGATGAATTCCCGTGCCGGCCTCCACAACAAGCGCCGGACTATGGCGACTAGGGGCTTTTCACAGAGACATCAGTGAAATATACTTGTGACAAGGGATTATTAATTTTATTATAGCACCCCCCCCCCGGATATGAATCCAGTCTTGAATTCATGCCCCGGCAAACATTACCGCAGAACAGATATCAGCATCCAACAGATATCACCGAAGCCCCCCCCCCACCCGATATCACCCAACCCCAGATATCACCCAGCCCCAGAGATCACCCAACCCCAGATATCAACCAACCCCAGATATCACCCAGCACCAGATATCACCCAGCCCCAGATATCACCCAGTCCCAGAGATCACCCAGCCCCAGAGATCACCCAACCCCAGATATCACCCAGCCCCAGATATCACCCAGCCCCAGATATCACCCAGCCGCAGAGATCACTCAGCCCCAGATATCACCCAACCCCAGATATCACCCAGCCCCAGATATCACTCAACCCCAGAGATCACACAACCCCCGATATCACCAAACCCCAAAGATCACTCAACCCCAGATATCACCCAACCACCGAGATCACCCAACCCCAGAGATCACCCAACCCCAGAGATCACCCAACCCCGGAATAGCACCCAAGCCCAGATATCACCCAACCCCCGATATCACCCAACTACAGATATCACCCAACCCCAAATATCACCCAACCCCCGGTATTACCCAACCTCAGATATCACCCAACCCCAGATAAAACCCTACCCCAGAGATCACCCAACCCCAGATATTACCCAACCACAGATATCACCCAACTCCAGATATCACCCAACACCAGATGTCACCCAATCCCAGATATCACCCAGCCCCAGATATCACCCAACACCAGATGTCACCCAATCCCAGAGATCACCCAGCCCCAGATATCAACCAACCCCAGATATCACAGAACGCCTGAGATCACCCAATCCCAGATATCAACTAACCCCAGGTCTCACCCAACCCCAGATATCGCTCAACGCCAGAGATGACCCAACCCCAGATATCACTCAACCTCAGATATCACCCAACCCAAGATATCACCCAACCCAAGAGATCACTCAACCCCAGATATCACCCAACCCCAGAGATCACCCAACCCCAGAGATCACCCAACCCCAGAGATCACCCAACCCCGGATAGCACCCAACCCCAGATACCACCCAACCCCCGATATCACCCAACTACACATATCACCCAGCTCCAAATATCACCAAACCCCCGATATCACCCAACCCCAGAAATCACCCAACCCCAGAGATCACCCAACCCCAGAGATCACCCAACCCCAGATATTACCCAACCCCAGAATCACCCAACTCCAGATATCACCCAACCCCAGAGATCACCCAGCCCCAGAGATCACCCAACCCCAGATATCACCCAACTCCAGATATCACCCAGCCCCAGATATCACCCAACCCCAGATATCACCCAACCCAAGATATCACCCAACCCCAGAGATCACCCAACCCCAGTTATCACCCAGCCCCAGATATCGCCCAAGCCCAGGTATCACCCAACCCCAGAGATCACCCAACCCCCAGAGATCACCCAACCCCCCCATATCACCCAGCCCCAGATATCACCCAACCCCAGACATCACCCAACCCCAGATATCACCCAACCCCAGATATCACCCAACTCCAGATATCACCCAACCCCAGAGATCACCCAACCCCCCCCATATCACCCAGCCCCAGATATCACCCAACCCCAGACATCACCCAACCCCAGACATCACCCAACCCCAGATATCACCCAACTCCAGATACCACCCAACCCCAGATATCGCCCAACCCCAGACATCACCCAACCCCCCCATATCACCCAGCCCCAGCTATCACCCAACCCCAGACATCACCCAACCCCAGATATCACCCAACCCCAGATATCACCCAACCCCAGAGATCACCCAACCCCAGATATCACCCAACCCCAGACATTACCCAACCAAAGATATCACCCAACCGCAGATATCACCCAAACCCAGAATCACCCAACCCCAGACATCACCCAACCCCAGATATCACCCAACTCCAGATATCACCCAACCCCAGACATCACCCAACCCCAGATATCACCCAACCGCAGATATCACCCAAACCCAGAGATCACCCAACGCCAGGGATCACCCAACGCCAGATATCACCGAACGGCAGAGATCGCCCAAGCCCAGATATCACCCAACCCCAGAGAGGGGTGAGTGGGCTGCGGGATTTGGAGACAACATCAGTCACTGCAGCAGGTCCCTTTTCAAATGTCCTTTCGTTGGGATTGTCCTGAGGGCCAATACATTTTATACTGCTTGGATTTCGCATAAAAGTGAAGAGCTAATTCTTCATCAGTCCAAGAGTTAGAGTAACTAACTTTTAATCATTACACCCAATAATCAAAGTGAATATGGAAGAACTATTTGTTAAAATGGCTCAGATATTTTAATGAATGTCCCAACATTAAATGTTTTTAAACTGGTGAAGTTCTGATGGGTCTACTGATTTTTACTTGACTTATTTAATTATTTTCTGTGGAAGATTAACCACCTGTTGACATCGTTCATCCCAATAATCAGAGTGAACTTGAATTGATTGTTTGGTCCAATAAACAATTATCTCATTCATTCATTGCGAGGTTGAATTAAATCAGCGAACAGCTCATTATGTCAATGTCCAACAAGCATGACACAACTAATTATTATTTGTGCAACATTGATAGAAAATAACAAATTAGTTTTCAGTCCATTAAACACAGCAAATAACTAAAAACATTTCATTGCATCTTTCACTGTGATTGTCAAAGGATTTTTCATTGCAATAATCACAGGCGGTTTCTAATTACTGTTCAGACCACAATCAAATGAAGATTGTTAATCAGTGGAATAGAATCTGTAATTCCTGACCACACAACAATAAAGGCATCAATAAAAAATGCATTTGTTCAGCTCACAATCCCAATCAATGGGATTCTCCCTGGGCAGGATCCTCCCCTTCGCCGGCAGCGCCCCCATGTCCGCGGGTTTCCCCACGCCGTGGGGTGGCCACAACGGGAAACCTCACTGACCGGCTGCAGGAACGGAGAATCCCGTTGTGCCGGTGGGTGCGCCGCGCCGGATAACGGGGCTGGCCGGACGAGAACAGGGTACAGGACATTAAACCGATGATCATTTTCCAAGAGAATTATCATGGCAAGAAACTGATTAATCCATTGATCACTAACTGTATGAATAAATCTTTTAACTTCCCACAATAATATGTATTGGGAAATATTTTCCATGTCTATGATACCAGCAATTACGTCTCAGGATTGAATTTCATTAATCATAGTTGTGCCATGACTGAATAGTGTGAGAATTCTCTCTGCCTGTTTCTCCCAAAGAAAACTGAGCAACTCGGGCAGCACGGTAGCACAGTGGTGCCACTATGACGTCACAGCGCCAGGGTCCCAGGTTCGATTCCAGGCTTGGGTCACTCTCTGTGCGGAGTCTGCACGTTCTCCCCGTGTCTGCGCGGGTTTCGTCCGGGTGCTCTGATTGTCTCCCACAGATGTGCAGGTTAGGTGGATTGGACACGTTAAACTGCTCTTAGGTTGGATGGGGTTGCTGGGTTATGGGGATAGGGTGGAGGTGTGGGCTTGGGTAGGGTGCTCTTTCCAAGAGCCGGTGCAGACTCGATGGGCCGAATGGCCTCCTTCTGCACTGTGAATTCTATGATCTCTGAAATCCAATGATGGAAGGCAGGATGACATATATTACACCATCATGTTTGCACAACATTGATAGAAAGCATCACATTCGTTTTCAGTCCATTGAACACAGTAAATAATGAAAAACATTTAATTGCAACTTTGAAAGTGATTATTGAAGGATTGATTATTCCAGTAATCAGAGGCGTAAATTAATATTGTTCAGACAATAATCATAATAAGATTGTTCTTTCAAATAGAGTCAGTAATTCCTGACCTTCCTATAATAACACAATAAACTGAACATGCACATTTCTGCTCACAATTAACTAAACTGTGATTATCTTTCTATAGAATCATCATGCCAGGAACATAATTATTTTCCGTCCAATGATTAGCGAATATGTCTAGAAACCTTTATGCTTTTCACAATAATATGCATTTAGAAATGTCTATGAGTACCAGAAATTATCTTTCAGGTTTTAATGCCATTAGTTACTAGACATATCGCTGCTATGTGGTGGAATACATTGTGATCTCTCTGCCTGTTTCTACTGAAGACGTCCCAGCAATTTAAATAATGGGATCCGGGAAGTAATGGGCTGAGAAACAATTATATATTGTGTCACTTATTTATTTAAATTATTGAGGTTATCTGACTGCTGGAACTGGATAACTACAAACTCCCGCTGGTGTTGTTGGGGAGACTGGTCCTTTTGGTTCCCTTCTGTATCCTGTAGTGTTTCTCCTCTGGAAAATACTGACTGTTTCACAATAAGAGAGTGATCAACCATTGTTTCCATTCATTATTTCTCAACTAGAGTCTGTTCCCCAGGTTTAACGGACTGATCGATGCCGAGGTCTAATGCGATGATTAAGATTGGAGCTGGCGGATTGGAGGAGAATCAAACCCTGCCATGGCCTTGGTGATTTATTTCTCAGTATTACACAGCAGATCCATAGCCGTGATACCGATACCCTCCCAATTCTTCAGGATTCCTGATTTGAAGTCCGGCATGATAGCACAGTGGTTAGCACACTGGCTTCACAGCTCCGGGGTCCCAGGTTCGATTCCCGGCTTGTGTCACTGTCTGTGTGGAGTCTGCACGTTCCCCCCGTGTCTGCGTGGGTTTCCTCCGGGTGATCCGGTTTCCTTCCACAAGTCCCGAAAGACCTGTTGTGAGGTGAGTTGGACATTCTAAAATCTCCCTCTGTGTATCCGAACAGGTGCCGGAGTGTGGCGACTAGGGGATTTTCACAGTAACTTCATTGTAGTGTTAATGTGGGACTACTTGTGACAATACATATTTTTATTATTAATAAAGATTATTATTATCATATTAATAGTTGAACACATGATGCCTTCTCTTCCGCTGTCTGGCCCGGAAGGTATGGGATTATCTCCTCCAGTCTCTCAGTCCCATTACCTCGTGTTCGTTGTTCAAGACAAACACTTGTAACATAGACTATTGATTGCGATTTTGGTCTCCGGACTCAGCAATACCTGATACAAATAGTTAGAACAAGGAACAAGGCACAAATAAAAGTACAACATAGATAAGAGAGGAGGGGGAGTGGCGTTTTTGATTAGGGAGAACATTACGGCAGTACTTAGAGGGCATATATCCGAGGGTTCGCCCACTGAGTCTATATGGGTGGAACTGAAAAATAAGAAGGGAGAGATCACCTTGGTAGGACTGTACTACAGGCCCCCAAATAGTCAGCGGGAAATTGGGGAGCAAATATGTAAGGAGATTACAGATAGCTGCAAGAAAAATAGTAGGGGACTTTAACTTTCCCAACATTGACTGGGACAGCCATAGCATTAGGAGCTTGGATGGAGGGAAATTTGTTGAGTGTATTCAGGAGGAATTTCTCATTCAGTATGTGGATGGCCCGACTAGAGAGGGGGCAAAACTTGACCTCGTCTTGGGAAATAAAGAAGGGCAAGTGACAGAAGTGTTAGTGAGGGATCACTTTGGGACAAGTGACCATAGCTCCATTAGTTTTAAGATAGCTATGGAGAATGATAGGTCTGGCCCAAGAGTTAAAATTCTTAATTGGGGCAAGGCCAATTTTGATGGTATCAGACAGGAACTTTCAGAGGTAGATTGGGGGAGACTGTTGGCAGGCAAAGGGACGGCTGGTAAATGGGAGGCTTTTAAAAATGTGTTAACCAGGGTTCAGGGTAAGCACATTCCCTTTAGAGTGAAGGGCAAGGCTGGTAGAAGTAGGGAACCCTGGATGACTCGAGATATTGAGACTCTGGTCAAAAAGAAGAAGGAGGCATATGACGTACATAAGCAACTGGGATCAAGTGGATCCCTTGAAGAGTATAAAGATTGTCGAAATAGAGTTAAGAGGGAAATCAGGAGGGCAAAAAGGGGACATGAAATTGCTTTGGCAAATAATGCAAAGGAGAATCCAAAGAGCTTCTACAGATACATAAAGGGAAAAAGAGTAACTAGGGACAGAGTAGGGCCTCTTAAGGATCAACAAGGACATCTATGTGCAGAACCACAAGAGTTGGGTGAGATCCTTAAAGAATATTTCTCATCGGTATTCACGGTGGAGAAAGGCATGGATGTGAGGAAACTAAGGGAAATAAATAGTGATGTCTTGAGAAGTGTGCATATTACAGAGGAGGAGGTGCTGGAAGTCTTAAAGCGCATCAAGTTAGATAAATCCCCGGGACCTGATGAAATGTAACCCAGGATGTTGTGGGAGGCTAGGGAGGAAATTGCGGGTCCCCTATCCGAGATATTTGAATCATCAGCAGCCACAGGTGAGGTGCCTGAAGATTGGAGAGTAGCGAAAGTTGTGCCCTTGTTTAAGAAGGGCAGCAGGGAAAAGCCTTGGAACTACAGACCGGTGAGCCTAACGTCTGTAGTAGGTAAGTTGCTAGAAGGTCTTCTGAGAGACAGGATCTACAAGCATTTAGAGAGGCAAGGACTGAATCGGGCCAGTCAGCATGGCTTTGTGCGTGGAAAATCATGTCTCACAAATTTGATTGAGTTTTTTGAGGGGGTGACCAAGAAGGTAGATGAGGGCAGTGCAGTAGACGTTGTCTACATGGACTTTAGCAAAGCCTTTGACAAGGTACCGCATGGTAAGTTGTTGCAGAATGTGAAAGCTCACGGGATCCAGGGTGAGGTTGCCAATTGGATTCAAAATTGGCTGGACGACAGAAGACAGAGGGTGGTTGTAGAGGGTTGTTTTTCAAACTGGAGGCCTGTGACCACTGGTGTGCCTCACGGATCGGTGCTGGGTCCACTGTTATTTGTGATTTATATTAATGATTTGGATGAGAATTTAGGAGGCATGGTTAGTATGTTTGCAGATGACACCAAGATTGGTAGCACAGTGGATAGTGAAGAAGGTTATCTAGGTTTGCAACGGGATCTTGATCAATTAGGCCAGTGGGCCGACGAATGGCAGATGGAGTTTAATTTAGATAAATGTGAGGTGATGCATTTTGGCAGATCGAATCAGGCCAGGACCTACACAGTTAATGGTATGGCGTTGGGGAGAGTTATAGAACAAAGAGATCTAGGAGTACAGGTTCATAGCTCCTTGAAGGTGGAGTCGCAGGTGGACAGGGTGGTGAAGAAGGCATTCGGCATGCTTGGTTTCATTGGTCAGAACATTGAATACAGGAGTTGGGACGTCTTGTTGAAGTTGTACAAGACATTGGTACGGCCACACTTGGAATACTGTGTGCAGTTCTGGCCACCCTATTATAGAAAGGATATTATTAAACTAGAAAGAGTGCAGAAAAGATTTACTAGGATGTTACCGGGACTTGATGGTTTGAGTTATAAGGAGAGGCTGGATAGACTGGGACTTTTTTCCCTGGAGCGTAGGAGGCTTAGGGGTGATCTTATAGAGGTCTATAAAATAATGAGGGGCATAGATAAGGTAGATAGTCAACATCTTTTCCCAAAGGTAGGGGAGTCTAAAACTAGAGGGCATAGGTTTAAGGTGAGCAGGGAGAGATTCAGAAGGGTAATTTCTTCACTCAGAGGGTAGTGAGTGTCTGGAATGTGCTGCCAGAGGTAGTAGTAGAGGCGGGTACAATTGTGTCTTTTAAAAAGCATTTAGATAGTTACATGGGTAAGATGGGTATAGAGGGTTATGGGCCAAATGCGGGCAACTGGGACTAGCTTAATGGTAAAAACTGGGCGGCATGGACTGGTTGGGCCGAAGGGCCTGTTTCCATGCTGTAAACTTCTATGATTCTATGATTCTATATTGGCCCTTCGGCCCTCAAGCCTGTGCTGAACTTGCTGCCCATCTGACCTATAATAAACTGTACCCCACACTCACACTCAGCTACACAACAGCTCCTGTGCCACAGGCAATCCATTCTGTTCATGTGTTACTCATGTAATTCAGGTTCTATACAACTGCAGTAACTAATTCATTAAATGGGCAGAGGAGTAAGTAAACCTGAGAGCAGGGATTCGAATTTAACATTTATTTACAGTAAAAATCCAGCACAGGACCATATAGTTAATTGTAACTTAATCTGATAATAATTTAAGTGATTATTTTGAATGAATTAACTAGTGCATAAATGTCACTCAGAGGGTGCAGTGCTCTAACTGTGAGATGTGGGAGAACCGTGACGCTTCCAGTGTTCCGGTCAACTGCGTCTGCAGCAGGTGTAGCCAATGGCAGCTCCACACAGACCGCGTGGTTCGGTTCGAGCAGCAATTGGATGCACTGAGGAGCATACAGGTGGCGGAAAGCATCATAGGTAGACGTTCTGGAGGCGTGGTCACACCTAAGGTGCAGGCAGATAGTTCGGTGGATGACTGCTGGAACGGACAGGCAGTCAGCGCTGGAATCCCCTGTGGCTGTCCCCCTCTCTAATAGGTATACTGTGTTGGATACAGTTGGGGGATAGCATCTCAGGGGAAAACAACAGCAGCCAGAACAGTGGCACCACAGCTGGCTCTGTTACTCAGCAGGGGAGGGTAAAGTGAAGGAAAGCGATAGTTACAGGGACTCTATAGAAAGGGGCACAGATCGGCGCTTCTGTGGACAGGAAAGAGACTCCAGGTTGGTATGTTGTCTGCCTGGTACCAGGGTCAAGGTTGTCTCTGAACGAACACAGGACGTCCTGAAGAGGGAGGGTGAACAGCCAGAGGTCTTAGTTCACATCGGTACTAACGACATCGGCAGGAAGAGCGATGAGGCCCTGCAGAAGGAGTTCAGGAAGTTAGACAGTAAGCTAAAAAGCAGGACCTTTCGGGTTGGAATCTCAGGATTACTCCCTGTGCCACGTGAGAGTGAGGCTAGAAACAAGAGGATAGTACAGCTAAACTCGTGGCTAAACTGGTGGTGTAGGAGGGAGGGTTTCAGATTTCTGGGCCATTGGGCGATATTCCGGGAAATGTGGGACCTGGACAAGAAGGGCGGGCAGCTTCTAAACTGGAGGGACATCACTATCCTCGCTGGGAGGCTTGTTAGTGTCACCCGGGAGAATTGAAACTAATATGAAAGGGAGTGGGAACCAGAGCGGTAGCTCAGCAGGTGTAATAACTGAAGGGGAAACGGAGAACACAAATACCTGAACAACATCACCCTCAGGCAAAGCAAAAAAGGTGCCGAGGGTGAGAAGGGAGGTGCTCAATGCAGCATTGAGGGTGGTGGACCTAAATGTGTGCAGTGTACGGAACAAGGTAAATTTGCATGTTGCGCACATTGAAATTGGCTGGTACGATGTTGTTGGAATCACAGAGACGTGGCTGCAAGGTGATCAGGGCTGGGATCAAAATGTGCAAGTGTTCTATCGAAAGGACAGGCAGATGGGTAAAGGAGGCGGGGCTCCATTGTGAGTAAGGAATGAAGTTAAATCGATAGCAAGGAGCGATATAGGATCAGAAGGCAGAGATTCCCTATGGACAGAGTTGAGGAATCGAATCGATAAAAAGACTCTGATCGGACTTATTTGCAGGACTCGGAGCAGTAATCAAGAGGTGGAGCAAAAAATAAATCAGGAGATAGAAAAGGCATGTAAAAAAGGAAATATTACAATAATCATGGGGGACTTCAACATGCAGGAAAATCAGGTTGATCGTGGATCCCAAGAAATGGAATTTGTGGAATGAGATGTTTTTTTGGAGCAGTCTGTGACAGAGCCGACTGGGGAACAGGCAATTCTGGATTTGGTGATGTGTAATGAAGCAGACTTGATGAGGGAACTTAAGGTGAAGGAACCCGAAGGGAGCAGTGACCACAATATGATAGAATTTACCCTGCAGTTTGAGAGGGAGAAGCTGGAGTCAGATGTAACAGTATTACAATTAAATAGGGGTAACTACAAAGGCATGGGAGGAGCTGGCCAGAGTTGATTGGAAAAGGAGACGAGCAGGGAGGACAGTGGGACAGCAATGGCAGCAGTTTTGGGGGGTTATTCGGGAGGAACAACAGAATTTCATCCCAAGGAGGAGGAAACATGCCAAGGGGAGGACAAGGAGTCCATGGCTCACGAGGGAAGTCAAGGAGAGCAGTAAATCAAAATAAAAAACATACAATGTGGCGCGGAATAGTGGGATGCCAGAAAATCGGGAAGCCTTTAATAGCGAGCAGAGGAAAACTGAAACAGCAATAAAGGAGGAGGTGAAATTTGAGGCCAAGCTAACTAGTAATATAAAAGAAGACAGGAAGATGTTCTTTTCAATATATTAAAGGTAAGAGAGAGACAAAAAAAGACATTGGACCACTGGAAAATGTGACTGGAGAAGTAACAATAGGTAACAAAGAAATGGCAGACGAACTGTATAGTTACTTTGCATCAGTCTTCACGGTGGAAGACACCAGTGGGATGCCAGAGCTCCAGGAGAGCCAGGGGGCAGAGGGGAGGGCCGTGGCCATTACTAAGGAGAAGGTTCTGCGGAAACTGAAAGGTCTGAAGGTGGATGAATGACCTGGACGGATGGACTACATCCCAGGGTTCTAAAAGAGATAGCTGAGGAGATTGTGGAGGCAGTGGCGGTAATCTTTCAGGAATCACTGGAGGCAGAAAGGGTCCCAGAGGACTGGAAAGTGGCTAATGTCGCACCGCTGGTTAAGAAGGGAGGGAGGCAGAAGACGGGAAATTATCGGCCGGTTAGCCTGACTTCGGTCATTGGTGAGATTTTAGATCCATTATTAAAGATGAGATTGCGGAGTACTTGGAAGTGCAGGATAAAATAGGACTGAGTCAGCACAGATTCGTCAAGGGGAGGTCATGCCTGACAAATCTGTTAGAGTTCTTTGAGGAAATAACAAGGAAGTTAGACAAGGGAGAACCAGTGGATGCGATTCATGTAGATTTCCAGAGGGCCTTTGACATAGTGCCGCATTCCAGTCTGTTAAATTGGTTAAGAGCCCATGGTGTTCAGGGCAAGATCCTGGGATGGAAAAAGAATTGGCTGACTGGCAGAGGCAGAGAGCGGCATAAAGGGGTATTTTTCAGGATGGCAGCCGTGTCTAGTGGTGTGCCTCAGGGGTCTGTGCTGGGACCACAACTTTCCACAATATACATTAATGATCTGGAAGAAGGAACTGAAGGCACTGTTGTGAGTTTGCAGATGACACAAAGATCTGGACAGGTGGTATTGAGGAAGCGGTGGGGGGAGGGAGGGGGGGGGGGGTGGCTGCAGAAGGACTCAGAGGCTGGGAGATTGTACAAACAAGTGGAAGATGGAATATGATGTGGAAAAGTGTGAGGTAATGCGCTTTGGAAGGAGGAATGGAGGAATTGACTATTCTCTAAAAGTGGAAATGCTTCGGAAATGAGAAGCACAAAGGGACTTGGGAGTCCTTGTTCACGATTCTCTTCAGGTTAACGGGCAGGTTCAGTCGGCAGTTAGGAAGGCAATTGCAATGTTAGCATTCACGTCGAGAGGGCGCGAGTACAAGAGCAGGGATGTATTTCTGAGGCTGTATAAGTCTCTGGTCAGGCCCCATTTGGAGTATTGTGAGCAGTTCTGGGCCCCGTATCTGAAGAAGGACATGCTTCCCTTGGAAAGGGTCCAGAGGAGGTTCACTGGAACGATCCAGGAATGAAGAGCTTGTCGTATGAGGAATGGTTGAGGACTCTGTATCTGTACTCGTTAGAGTTAAGAAGGATGAGGGGTATCTTATTGAAACTTCCAGGATACTGTGAGGCCTGGACAGAGTGGATGTGGAGAGGATGTTTCCACTTGTATGAAAAACTAGAAGCAGAGGACACTGTCTCAGACTAAAGGCACGATCCTTTAAAACAGAGATGTGGAGGAATTTATTCAGCCCGAGGGTGGTGAATCTGTGGAACTCTCTGTCACAGAGGCTGTGGAGGCCAAATCACTGAGTGTCTTTAAGAAAGAGATAGATAGGTTCTTGGTTAATGAGGAGATCAGGGGTTATGGGGAGAAGGTGAGAAGGTAGGAGAATGAGGATGAGAAACATATCAGCCATGATTGACTGGCGGATCAGGCTCGCTCGGCCTAGTGACCAAGTTCAGCTCCTTTGTCTTATGGTCTTACGGCCGTAAATGTCCAACTCGGTTTGAAATATGGCTTTGGGTGTCAGCCTCCATTATTCTTACAGAAAATGAGGTAATGAAAGGATGTGAGGAACAAGCGGGAAATGACATTGAGGCAGAAGCTGAGCAGTGATTAAATTGAATGGTGGAGGAGGTGTGAGGGACCGTGTAGTCTCCCCATGTTGCCATTTGTTATCAGTTCCGGCTCTGCATTACTCCTGATGAATGTAGCTGCATGATCATATATTTCAGTTACATCTTTCCCACAGATATTTATATTGTTCATGGAAACAGTTCATTTACATCCAGATTATCCAAAACTAATATCATCTTAAATGTGTGGAACGAATCTCACATCATCGGCTTTTATTCCCAATATCCCAGCCCCAGCCAATCCAACCATCCCGAAGGGAAAACTGCTTCTAAACGATTCACACAGCGAGTGGTTCTGATCTGGTCTGCACGGCCTGGGACACTGGTGCCGGCAGATACAACAGTGGTTTCACAGGGAATGGTAGGAGTGACAGAAATCAAATGTACGTCTCCAGGGAAAGAGCGGTGCAGTGGGATTGAATCATCTGCTCAAATACAGAGCCGCTGAGGTCAAACGGAATGAAATGAAACGGAATGAAATGAAAATCGCTTATTGTCACAAGTAGGCTTCAAATGAAGTTACAGCGAAAAGCCCCTAGTCGCCCCATTCCGGCGCCTGTTCGGGGAGGCTGGTACGGGAATTTAACCGTGCTGCTGGCCTGCCTTGCTCTGCTTTAAAAGCCAGCGATATATCCCAGTGAGCTAAACCAGCCCCAGGAATGACTGTCCTCCTTCGGGACTTCACGCATTTTAAAGGCTTTGGATGTGGTCTGGCTGGGAGATGATGGGACCGACACCTGCAGGTTCCCTCCAAGTTCCCCCGCACCGCGAGTATTCTCACTGTAATCCTTTCTATTCACCGTGTCTATGTGTGAACCCAGCGCCCGCTTTAGCTCACTGCTTACTTCACAGCATCAACTTCATTGTAAGTTCCAATCTGTCTGACCCTGGGCGCTGTCTGTGCTTTAATATTGAAAACATCTGTGTTGCTCCCAATAAAAGCAGACGCACATTTAATCATTAGAGGGAGGTCTATCTTTTTTCAGGTTGCTTTACAATTATTTTTAAAAGCGGCTGTGCCACGTGTTTGCTTTCTGGCCTCTGACTGAGGAAGGACAAGTTCTATTCCAGCTCTGCACAATAACTGACCTATCACACTCTGTCAGTTATTCGCAACTTAAATGGTGCAATACTGCCTGGAGGACATTTACTTCATCTAGGATCTGATTTTATAATTTAGGAACAAGTTTGTTTCCTCAGCAAATGTATTAATCCGGATTGTGTTTCCCCCTGATACCCAGTTCCACATATCTTTACGATAGTGACATTTAAGGGGCATCTTGACAAAAACATGAATAGGATGGGAATAGAAGGATACGGACCCAGGAAGTGTAGAAGATTGTAGTTTAGTCGGGCAGCATGGTCGGCACGGGCTTGGAAGGCCGAAGGGCCTGTTCCTGTGCTGTACATTTCTTTGTTCTTTGTATCTCCAAGAGCACTCCCTCACACTCTATCTCTCCCTTGCACTCTCTCCCTCCCTCACCCTCACTCTCTCACTCTATCCCTCCCTCACACTCTCTCCCTTGCTCACACTCTCTCCCTCTCAACAATCCCTCCCACTCTCACACTCTCTCCCTCTCCCACACTGTCACCCACTCTCACACTCTCTCCCTCTCCCACACTGTCTCCCTCTCTCACACTGTCGCCCTCTCTCACACTCTCTCCCTCTCTCACACTGTCTCCCTCTCTCACACTCTCTCCTCTCCCACACTGTCACCCACTCTCACACTCTCTCCCTCGCTCACACTCTCTGCCTCTCAACAATACCTCCATCTCTCACACACTCTCCCTCTCCCACACTGTCACCCACTCTCACAGTCTCTCCCTCTCCCACACTCCCTCCCTCGCTCACACACTCTCCCTCAATCACACTCTCTCCCTCTCAACAATCCCTCCCTCTCTCACACTCTCTCCGTCTCCCACACTGTCTCCCTCTCTCACTCTCTCTCTCTCTCACACACTCCCTTCCTCTCTCACAGTGTCTCACTCTCTCCCTCTCTCACACTCTCTCCCTCTCCCACACTGTCACCCACTCTCACACTGTCTTCCTCTCCCACACTGTCTCCCTCTCTCACACTCTCTCCCTCTCCCACACTGTCTCCCTCTCTCACACTCTCTCCCTCTCTCACACTCTCTCCCTCTCCCACACTGCCTCCCACTATCACACTCTCTCCCTCTCCCGCACTGTCACCCACTCTCACACTCTCTCCGTTTCCCACACTGACTCCCACTCTCACACTCTCTCCCTCTCCCACGCTGGCTCCCACTCTCACACTCTCTCCCTCTCCCACGCTGCCTCCCACTCTCACACTCTCTCCCTCTCCCACACTGCCTCCCACTCTCACACTGTCTCCCTCTCTCACAATCTCTCTCTCTCCCAGACTGTCTCCCTCTCTCACACTCTCTCCCTCTCTCACACTGTCTCCCTCTCTGACCCTCTCTCCCTCTCCCACACTGTCTCCCTCTCTCACACTCTGTCCCTCTCTCACACTCTCTCCCTCTCCCACACAGTCACCCACTCTCACGCTCTCTCCCTCTCCCACACTGTCACCCACTCTCACACTCACTCCCTCTCTCACACGCTCTCCCTCGCCCACACTGTCTCCCTCTCTCGCACTCTCTCCCTCTCCCACACTGTCACCCACTCTCACACTCTCTCCCTCTCCCACACTGTCACCCACTCTCACACTGTCCTGCTCTCTTACACTCTCTCCCTCTCCCACACTGTCTCCCTCTCACACTCTGTCCCCCTCTCACACTCTCTCCCTCTCCCACACTACCTCCCACTCTCACAGTCTCTCCCTCTCTCACTCTCTCTCCCTCTCCCACACTGTCTCCCTCTCTCACACTCTCTCACACTCTCTCCCTCGCTCACACTCTCTCCCTCTCAACAATCCCTCACACTCTCTCCTTCTCCCACACTGCCTCCCACTCTCACACTCTCTCCCTCTCTCCCACTCTCTCCCTCTTCCACACTGTCTCCTTCTCTCATACTCTCTCCCTCTCTCACACTCTCTCCCTCTCTCACACTCTCTCCCTCTCCCACACTGTCTCCCTCTCTCACACTCTCTCCCTCTCTCACACTCTCTCCCTCTCTCCCACTCTCTCCCTCTTCCACACTGTCTCCCTCTCTCACACTCTCTCCCTCTCTCACACTCTCTCCCTCTCTCACACTGTCTCCCTCTCTCACACTCTCTCCCTCTCACACACTGTCTCCCTCTCTCACACTCTCTCCCTCTCTCACACTGTCTCCATCTCTGACACTCTCTCCCTCTATCACATTCTGTCCCCCTCTCACACTGCCTCCCTCTCTCACAGTGCCCCACTCTCTCACTCTCTCACCCTCCCTCTCTCACCCTCCCTCTCTCATACTTTCTCCCTCTCTCCCACTCTCTCCCCTCTCCCCTTTCGCATTCTCTCTTTTGTACTCCCTCCCTCTCTAGCACTCTCACCCTCTGTCACACTCTCCCCCTCACATTCTCTCCCTCTGACACATTTTCTACCTCAGTCACCCTCCCTATCTCCCACTGTCTCCCACTTTGTCTCCCTCTCAGACTATCTGCCTCTCTCACACTCTCTCCCTGTCTAACACAATCTACCTGTCTCACTCACTCTCCCTTCCTCACACTCTCTCCCTCTCTCACCTGCCATCTCTCACAATCCCTCCATCTCTCACACTCCCTCTCTCAAATTCCTGCCTCTCACATACTTTCTTCTTCATTGATACTCACTCCCACTCTCCCACTCTCTCTAGCAGATTTCCCTTGTCTCACACTTACCCCTCTCGCACATTCTGTCCCTCTCTCTCACTCTCCCCCCTCTCTCTCTCTGCATCATGCCTCCCTCTCTCCCTCTCTCACATCTCCGTCAGACACTTTCACACTCTGTCCCTCTCTCTCTCCATCCCTATATCTCTCTCCCTCCATGCCTCCCTCCCTCTCACAAAACTCCCTCAATGACACTTACTCTCACACTCTTTCTCTCTCTCACACTTTGTCCCTCTCTTAATTTCTCTCACTCTCTATCCCTCTCTCACAATTTCTCTTACACTCTTTCCCTCTCTCACAATTTCTCTCACACTCTTTCCCTCTCTCACAATTTCTCTCACACTCTTTCCCTCTCTCACAATTTCTCTCACTCTCTTTCTCTCTCTCACAATTTCTCTCACAATCTTTCCCTCTCTCACTCTTTCCCTCTCTCACACATTTTATCACTCATTCCCTCTCTCACAATTTCTCTCACTCTCTTTCCCTCTCTCACAATTTCTCTCACACTCTTTCTCTCTCTCACACGTTCTCTCCCATTCTTCCCCTCTCTCACACTTTCCCTCTCTCACACTTTTTCTCACTCTCTTTCCCTCTCTCACAATTTCTCTGGCTCTCTTTCACTCGCTCACACTTTGTCTTAAACTCTTTCCCTCTCTCACACTTTCTCTCATACTCTTTCCCTCTCTCACATTTTCCGTCTCTCACACTTTCTCGCACACTTTCCCTCTCTCACAATTTATCTGGCTCTCTTTCACTCGCTCACACTTTGTCTTAAACTCTTTCCCTCTCTCACACTTTCTCTCATACTCTTTCCCTCTCTCACATTTTCCGTCTCTCACACTTTCTCGCACACTTTCCCTCTCTCACACTTTCTCTGACTCTCTTTCCCTCTCTCACACTTTCTCTCACACTGTTTCCCTCTCTCACACTTTCTCTCACACTCTTTCCCTCTATCACACTTTCTCTCACACTCTTTCCCTCTCTCACACTTTTTCTCACACTCTTTCCCTCTATCACACATTCTCTCACTCTCTTTCCCTCTCTCACACTCTTTCCCTCTATCACACTTTCTCTCACTCTCTTTCCCTCTCTCACACTTTCCCTCACAATCTTTCCCTCTCCCGCTCCCTCAGTCACTCAGTCGCTCTCTCCTGTACTTATGTCTAAGATTATGTGAGTATTTAATACACCATCCTTCTCACCCAATCTGCCTCCCTCAGCCACTCACCCTCTCCACTCTCTGCTTCCCTTTCTCTCAGACAATCCACCTCTTTCTCCCGTTTTATCCTTTATTTCTCCACCCTCTTTCTCTCCCAATATCTCTCCTCCCACCCTCGTTCTCTCTCACGCTGTCTTCTATCAGCACATCTCACACACCAGTTCTCTCTTCCTCCACATCTCACCCCGCCTCTCTCCCAGTTGAAGTGTGTATCAGATGGAGGCCGGTGTCAGTCAGGGACGGGGTATTAGTTTTCACTGCTGACTATGTTTTAATGCTGCTCTCTGAGGTGATGAGTTTTCGCTGCCGCAGCCTCAGAGTTTTCTGAGGTTCCAATGATTCTAAATATTTTCTTAGTTTGAGGGGCTGAATCAGATTCAGATATGGGATCTCATACTTTGCACTTTAAATAGTCCCAGATTTTGGAGACATTGAAATGTTCTACTTATTCTCAAACAGAAACAACGGAAATAAAATAAAGGAATGGTCACAGTTACAGAGGCAGCTACATCCCAGAGTGCTGTGGAACCACCCAGAGAAACACACTGACAATTGGAACTGAATCACTGAATGGTCACAGTTACAGAGGCAGCTACATCCCAGAGTGCAGTGGGACCACCCAGAGAAACACACGGACAATTGGAACAGAATCACTGAATGGTCACAGTTACAGAGACAGCTACACCCCAGAGTGCAGTGGAACCACCCAGAGAAACACACTGACAATTGGAACTGAATCACTGAATGGTCACAGTTACAGAGGCAGCTACACCCCAGAGTGCAGTGGAATAACCCAGAGAAACACACTGACAATTGGAACTGAATCACTGAATGGTCACAGTTACAGAGGCAGCTACATCCCAGAGTGCAGTGGAACCACCCAGAGAAACACACGGACAATTGGAACAGAATCACTGAATGGTCACAGTTCCAGAGACAGCTACTCCCCAGAGTGCAGGGGACACACCCAGAGAAACACACTGATAATTGGAACTGAATCACTGAATGGTTACAGTGGAGTGAGGGTTATCACTGAAACAATCTGAGATGTAGAAATGGGACTGATGGTGTCTGAGTGGACAGCATCCTTTCTGTTAATGTTAGTTGAACAATGTGATCAACACCGTCCAGTGTTTGCAAAGAGGTCACTCACTCAGAAAAATAATATTTTCTTTCACTGAACACAATATCGTAATCTGTTTGTTCACATCTTGAAAAATAAGTTAAACGATGTCACAACCTCAATTTCCCTGAAGCGTTCCACAGAGTATTAATTAAAAGCTTGGAGAATATTTAACCTCAGAGTTTTAGACAGAGAGATTGCCAATCGCAGGAAGGGACACATCACTTCACACTGAAAATGCTTTATCCAATTCAGACTGCTGAGAAAATATTCTACCCAATCCTGGCTATTGTTGGTGTTCCTGGTAAGTGACTGTCACCATTGAATTGGTGTAAATCTGTGTGTGAGCGGCTCTCTGATTTTAAACTGGGACTGAAAATATCTGATCCTGATCTCGTGCTCACTGTTATATCGACACCTGGTCAACGATATAATTGTCAAATGTCTTTAAGCCTGTCAATGGTTTGAATCCCTTTCATCAACTCACAATAAACCTCTGTTTGTAACTCACTGGATCTCTGACCGGGGAAGTTATTATATTGAGTGGAATCTTGTATGATGTTAGATTGGATCTCAGTAAAGGCAATCTCTCTGAAGGGAGGTTGAGGAGGAGAAAGAATTAAATCACACTGAGTGTGGGTATCTGTCAGTGTAGAATTGTACTGACTGTGGGTCTCTCACCAGAGTGGAATATCTGACGGCGGTGAACAAGGATTACTGGAAGTATCTGTCAGTGTGGAATTGTACTGAGTGTGGATCACTATCCAGAGTGGAATATCTGACAGCGGTGAACAAGGATTACTGGAAGTGTCTGTCAGTGTAGAATTGTACTGACTGTGGGTCTCTCACCAGAGTGGAATATCTGATCCAATTATCTATCTATTACTGGGACTATCTGTCCGTGTGGAATTGTATTGTGTGTGGGTCAGTAACTGGACTGAAATTAGTTGGTTCTGTTTTGAAATGCTGTATTTTATTGGTGAGGGGTCGCTCCATTCTGTGCAGTTCTCTCTGTGTGTTTTAACTTTGGAATAGGTTGAAAACAGGAAGAGTTTGGCTGTGTTTTGAAGATGTTTGATATTTATTGTATGAAGTGAAATGTCTCTATCTCTGTTTTCTATTGATCTACTCTAACAGGAACAGATATCACCCACACTCTAATGTTTCACAAAACCCACAGCAGTGCAGTATTCCACTAGATTTTGTGATATTTTCTCATTCCTATTCATCCTGAAATGAACTCACATGTTTGATCAATTTTTATGGGTGTTTTTAAACTGTCTTTCTGCTTCACACGATTTGTGAATCTATTCACCTGAAGCCAGAAACCCCTCCAGTCCATTCACACACTTGTTTTCCAAGGAGCGATTGGGGGACTTATTGTTCTGATCAAAATGCAGCAGCGGACACTGATCTGTCGGGACATTAATGTCCCATCGAAATACCCACTTTGCAAATTCATAATGAATGATGGTGTGTGCCTCTAATTAGTTGTATTCTGCCTCTGTATTCACTATCACTCCCAATTTGATTCTGTCTGTAAATTGTGTAATTATCATTCTGCTTCCCGATCCCATACTGTTGATGGGAATGGTGAAGGAGAGTGATCCCAGTGCTGATCCTTGTGGAACACCACTTCCCACCTTCCACCAATCAGCCTAAATCCCTTTAACTCCTCTCCCTGTTTTCTGTGTGTGTCGCCAGCATGTGTCCATCCTGCTGCTGTGTCCCCTAACTCCACTGGCTCTGAGATTACCCATCAGTCTGTTATGTCGGATCTTACTGACGGCCTTTAGAAAAATCAAATTGTTTAACATCCATCATACCACTCAGATCTATTATTTCTGGTAGTTATTGAAATAATTGGATGAAATGTGTCAGAAAGTATGTTGACTTTGGAATATGTGCCGGCTATTTAGTGTACTCTGTGTTACTGGATTTCTTTTAACTCAGACTTCTAATTCAATGCTTCCAACTGTTGACATTGTGACTGGAAGATGTGATTATATTCTGTTCTAAATTCAAGAATAACAGAGACCGACTCCTGCTTTTCAATTCTTTGGTAATTATTCTGATGGTGATCAGTGAATAGATAATATTGTCTCTGCTGTTTCTGTCTATTTTATGAATATTTGTTGTGAAATCCATCCGCCTCCAGTAATCTCCCTCTACCTGGACCCCGCCCTCTGGCCTCCTATCAGCTCTTGATATTTTCATTGAGATCTGTCAGTGCGACATCGACCGTCTCAATTTATCTGTGCCTCTCACCAACTCTATCCTGACTCACTCTAAACTTGCTCCAATCCTCTCTCTGATATCCAACCCTGGCCTGGTGATCTAAGCTGCTCACAAGGGTGGTGCCATTATTGTCTGGTGTCCTGACCTCTTCCTCACAGAGGCTGACCGTCCGCTCTCAGGCCCATCCTGGTACCTCCCCCTGGACCAGCAGCACACCACCAAACATCATGATGTTGTTTCCAGGGCTTTCACTGACCTCCTTGACTCTGGATATCTTCTGTCCACAGTCTCAGAGATCAGAGTCCCACAATCCCACACATCCTGCATCAACCTCCCGCTTCTACCTCCTTCCCAAAATCCACAAACAGGAAAGTCCCAGTGCACCCATTATTTCGGCCTGTTCCAGCCCCACCAAGATCATTTCTTCCCATCTTGATTCCATCCGCTTTACCCTGTCCAGCCCCTTCCCAAAGACAGTGGTGTCACAGTGACACAGTGGTTTGCACTGCTGCCTCACAGCAGCAGGGTCCCCGGATCAATTCCTACCTTGGGTGACTGTCTGTGTGGAGACTGCACTTTCTCTCCCTGTCTGTGTGGGTTTCCTCCGGGTCTCCGGTTGCCTCCCATAGCCCAAAGATGTGCAGGTTAGGTGGATTGGCCATGCTAAATTACTCCGTAGTGTCCAAAAAGATGGGTAGGTTAGATTAAGGGGTTAATGAGATAGGCGGGGGAGTGAGCTTGGTTGAGGTACTCTTTCAGAGGTTTGGTACAGTCTTAATGGGCCGAATGACCTCCTTCTGCACTGTGGGGATTATATGATTCCTGGTTCCTCTGGTGCCTTATGTCAAATAAACAAGGTCCATTTCCCTGGCCCTACCCGCCTAATCTTCACAATGGATGTCCAATCTCTCTGCACCTCCGTTCCCCAACACGAGGGTTGTGTACAGATCCTCATACCCTGCTTCCTGTAAAGACTGCATCTCATTCTCCCACTTTCTCCGCCTCCATCGCCTCTGTTCTGATGCTGGCGTCTTCGAAAATAGCCCCCCTGGCATGTCTGTCTTTTCCTTAACCTGGCCCCACCACCTTCCTTTGTTAACAGGGCTCTCGATCGTGTTCAATTCACTTCTCACACCTCTGTCCTCACACATCCCCCTCCCTCCCGGAAACAAGATAGGGTTCCTGTCCTCACTTTTCACACCATCAGCCTTCCCATTGAAAGGAAAATCCTCCTCCATCTCTGCCAACTCCAGCATGATGTCACCACCAAACACATCTTCACCTCTCTCCAACCACCCCCCTCAATGTCTGCATTCCTCAGGTACCGCTCCCTCCCCCTTGTCCACTTCCCCCTCACACCCCACACCCCTTTCCCTTCCCCCAGCACCTTCCCCTGCAATCACAGACGGTGCAACAACTGTCCCTTTACCTCCTCCCGTGTCCCGGTTCTCAGCAGCAAACTCTCCTTTCTGGGGAAGCAGCGTTTCACTTCTGTGCCTTCAGTTTGTTCTCCTGTATTCGCTGCTGCCAATACCGACTCCTCGACATTGGGGAGACTAAACGCAGACTGGGAGACTGCTTTGTGGAACACCTTCACTCAGCCCACAGCATGGCCCCAGCCTTCCTGTTGTGGCCATGTTAACTCAGCACCTTGCTCTCAGGCCCACATGTCTGTCCTTGGCCTGCTGCCAGAATGCAGTGAAGCCCAACGCAAGCTGGAGGAGCAACATCTCATCGTCCAATTAGGATGACGCATCCCGCAGGACGTAACTTTAATTTCAACTACTTTATTCTGGGAACTTTCTCCTCCATCTTAACGCTCTTGTTTTGGAATGTTCCTACTTTTTTGTTGAATGCAATGAGTCCGAATATGGAGAGAGTCTATTCCGGCCAAGTGAACCCTGGGGAATGTCCAATGCCGGAGCGGGAATACTCCTGAGAAAAGCTTGGCAGGGATTGTTTTCAAACAGGGAGAGGATGGATTCCTGGGAACAGTGATGTTGGGATGTTCCAGACATGGCAATGGGGGATTCCTGGGAGCGGGTGCTGTACGAATGACTAAACCTGGGAGGGATGATCCCTCGGGATGTTCTGGAGACTGGACAGACTCTATTCTGGACAGGCTGGGCTGCACGGTAGCACACTGGTTGGCACAGTTGATTCACAGCTCCAGGGTCCCAGGTTCGATTCCCGGCTTGGGTCACTGTCTGTGCGGAGTCTGCACTTTCTCACCCGTGTCTGCGTGGGTTCCCTCCGGGTGCTCCGGTTTCCTCTCACAGTCCAAAGATGTGCGGGTTAGGTGGATTGGCCAAGATAAATTGTGTTTAGTTTCCAAACGATTTTGATGGGGTCACTGGGTTATGGGGATGGGGTGGGCTGAACTGGTTTTCTCTTTCCAAGGGCCGGTGCAGACTCAATGGGCCGAATGGCCTCCTTTTGCACTGTACAGGCTATATTTCTATTCCTCCCATGGTTATGAAGTGGGAAGGTCCTGCGTTTGTTTTATTGTTTTCCATTGATCGTGGAGTATTCAAATAAACCAGGAGTGGGGTCCAACCCCATCAGAAATCCAATCCAGGGAACGGTCCAATCCGGGGTGTGGTCCAATAATTGAGCTTGGATGACAATCTCGGGTATGTTTGTATCCGGTTTGGGAAACCTGGCCGGCCTGAGTGAATCCTGTAAATCAGACTAAATGAGAAATGTAACCTCTCCCAAAGGTCTCTGAATTATAAACATTTTCCTACCACTGCCATCAAACTGACAGGGCTGCAATTCACACTTTCCCCCCATTCCCCACCTTTAACACTGGAGTTACATTTCCTACTCCCCTCTCTGCAATGTTAATCTCTGTGCCCACTCCTCTCCCCACACCCCCACCCACCCACTGTCCATTATATTGATGCTGCAATTGTGTCCTGGTTCAGACAGGGAGATTCATTACCCAGTAATTTCCCGCGTCTCTCCTTTCTCTCTCTGACATTTAATATACTGGGAATTGTGATTCTGTGTCGGGGGAAGTGTGGCCTCTCTACCTGCACCACTCGCTACCTGGTGGCCATGGCAACGGCGGATCTGCTGTTTATTATCACTAAACCCATACTGAACAGGATCAGTGTTTATTATTTCCCCTGGAGTTTCCTGTACCTCACCCCTGTGTGCCGTGTTAACGGTGTCCTGCTCACTGCAGCCAGGGACTGTTCTGTCTGGTTCACCCTCACTTTCTCCTTTGATCGATTTGTGGCCATTCGCTGCCAGAAACTGAAAAGTAAATATTGCACCGGGAAAACTGCGGCTGTGGTTCTGTCCACAAGCGGCCTCCTGCTCTGTGTGAAAAACATCCCCGGGTACTTTACATGGGAACCTGGGAGGATAATCGACAATGTCCAGTGGGGCTGCGTCACAAAGAGCAGCGTTCTCTCTGACCCGGGATGGGGTGGGTATCTCTGGTTTTCTCAGGTTGTAACCCCATTGATGCCGTTCTTCTCAATCCTGTTGACCAACGCTCTGACAGTCAGACACATTTTACTCAGCAGTCGGGTCCGGAAGACACTGAGGGCCCAGAGTCAGGGAGACAATCGCAGCGACCCAGAGATGGAGAGCAGAAGGAAGTCAATGATTTTACTCTTCAGCATCTCCGGAACTTTCATCCTCCTCTGGACCGTGTCTGTTATTAAATTTTTCTATATGGATGTGAGAGGATTAGTTTACCTCACCCGTCCTCAATATAATTTACAAAAAGTCGGATTTATGCTGATGGATTTAAATTGCTGCACAAACACATTTATTTATGTGGTGACTCAGTCCAGGTTCAGGGAGCAGATCAAGGTCGCGGTGAAATATCCGGTCACATCAATTATTAAATTAATGAGAAAATAAAACTGACTGAAAACCCCTCAGCCAATCAGGAGCTCCAGCCGCTGACTAACAGTCTCTCAGCCAATCAGGAGCTCCAGCCGCTGACTGACAGCCTCTCAGCCAATCAGGAGATCCAGCCGCAGACTGA